>NW_024728671.1:0-6582 GCF_018991925.1 Homarus americanus | reverse complement strand
CTGCCGAGTTGTTTTTCACTGAGTTAAGCACTGTTCACCACTATTCATCACTGGTTCCATTCCTTGGCCAAATGAGATAGTACCTTATGGCAAGAACTTGTTGATAGTCCGCTGGGGAGGAGGGTTCAGGGGAGTGAGTTGGTATGGGCCAACATATAAATAATAATAATAATAATAATAATTAACGGTTTATTGAAAGAGCTTGGCAGCCAGAAGGCTGAAAATATACAGTTACATATTTGGGGAATGGGTTACGAATTACAAATAATATACAAGTAACATGAGTGACACAAATAAAACATATAATAACTAGCTGGGGAAAAGCTCAAACTACAGTTCATTTCAACATAGTGACAGTGCAAGGAGTAGTGTTTACTGTGAGTGAGTACACTGATTTATTACAAGTTATCGATAATTTTTACAATGGTTGGGACTGGGCTGTTCTTATAGAGATCAGTTCGTGCACGTATGGGCTGGATGCGGTTGTGGTGTCGAAGAGCAATTCTCGGACTAGGGATCTCAGGTGGTAGTAGGAGCCGGTGTCGGGGATGGTGTAGAAGCTTCTTACCAAATTTGCAGATGAGGTCGTGGTGATGGTCAGTGAGAGTCTAAAGGGTCAGTGTGTTGAGCGCTTCTTGATATGTGGAGTAGGAAGGGTAGAGAATAATCTTGCATGGCCTCTTTTGCACTTTTTCGAGGTGTTTACGTTGTGTGGCATTTAGGGAGGAAGACCAGGTGGAGGAGGCATAGGTGAGCTTGGGAAGTATGAATGTTGTGTAAACACTGAGGAGCTCGTGTGCAGGACCACCGAGGGACTTGAGTCGGCGTAGGAGGGGGAGACGGAAACTGGAGGATTTGATAACTTCACTGACGTGTGGTTTCTAATTTAGTTTGTTGTCTATATGTATGTGTGTGTGTGTGTGTGTGTGTGTGTGTGTGTGTGTGTGTGTGTGTATACTACTGTACTTTTTAGATCCTCCTACGCAACCTAACCTATTATAGTTAAGTATAGTAGGCTATACACTATTTTGTTAGTATGTGTTATAAAATGAAATTGCATGTTATTATTATTAATATTATTATTATTATTATTATTAGTAGTAGTATTATTATTATTATTATTGTTATTATTATTACATGCTAATATAATACAAAGTTGCCCGCCAGATTTCCTCAGAGATGGGAGGAGCACATTGGCGGCGGTGTTGTTTATACTCCGCCTGATTACTGATTCCTATTCACCGAGCCAGAGCTGGCGGGCGGCGTGTTATGTGCCACGTTTTGTTTCCCATTGGGCGTACCGCTCAGCTGGGGAGTAGGAGATTTCATAAAAAGAAAGTTTGAGTGGAGAGCACACCTTTTCCTTCACATACAGTTATCTTAGACCATCTACTAGTATAATAGTTTGCACAAAAATACTCTACACTCTTTCTAGGTTGTTGCTATTTTTTTTTTTTTTTTTTTTGACTTCTCATCAGATTGTGCATTCAACTAATATACACTATTAGTGTGTTTATTATTATGTTTTATAGTATTATTTCGTATAATATTGGGTAACACAATTAGAGTCACTAGTATAGTATATTATTGGGGTTTATAGCAGTTTGTGGTCTAATAGTATCATGCTTTATGAGTGGTGTTCTATGTAGTGATGATTAGGAAATAAAATATGCTTTGGGGGTTTATAGCAGTTTTTGTGGTCTACTAGTATCATGCTTTATGGGTGGTGTTCTATGTAGTGATGATTAGGCCATAAAATATGCTTTTGGTTTATTGCTAACAAAATATACTTTGCTCTACCGCTGTAGTGCAAAACATGGTGAAACTTACATACACCGTTAATAAAGTATTGATGGAAGAAGAAGAAGAAGAAGAAGAAGAAGAAGAAGAAGAAGAAGAAGAAGAAGAAGAAGAAGGAAGAGGAAGAATTGTGGAGGGAATGAACAGTGAGACAATGTAAAGCCTCCGGGATGGCGGCAGCGTTTCTGTTATTAATATATAATAAGACAATAGGAAAATATGTTGTTGTCTCTACCTGTATTATTACCTTTGCGATAGCATGGTTCAATTTTGGGAGGACATAGGAAGGAGCAGGAGGTTAGGAAGGAGCAGGAGGTTAGGAAGGGATTTGTAGTGGGAGAGATAGTGTCTGTGATCCTCGGGTCACTACTCCTCGGATTGTGTCAGTTCAAGTTTAGAAGCTCCAACAACTTTCCCTGAATACGAATTGGCAACCTTTCGATTTACAACAGGTACCTACTTACTGCTACAGTAGGTAGGTGAACAGGGACCAAGGGGGCTAGGAAGAGTGTCCAAACAACTTGCTCCTGCCTGCCTGTGTGATGTAGTCGTGGCCAGAATTAGGTTAGGATACAGACACATCTGGCTAGTTAGTAACGCTGTACCCATACCGGAACACTCAGCATGTAAACTTGGTGATACACCTTTAAAGCACTATATTATTGAATGGGACACTGTCAAAGACTTCAGGCCACCTCACTTATTGTATCTTGAACTATGTCATTACTTCATTGAGGACATTACATTCTTGCTCTTTATCCCAAATTGGCTAGCTAGCTAGCTAGCCCATACTGATTAGTCTACAATTACAATATGACTCCAATGTATGCTGCTGGTAAATGTGTACTGTCAATGAACCAGAGTGAAAATAAGGTCGCCTCCCTGGCTGCTGCTGCTGCTGCTGCTTCTTGCGCCCTTCTAAGTCCCGTTTAAGTCCCCCACCCCAGGCCCCGCAGTAACCCTTCACATCTACACCATTCTCAAACAATTTCACTCAATTTCCACAATACTATGCTAATTACACGTAAAATAGAGTGTTATCCTGCAAAACGTTGATGTCGTATATTTCTCTCTTTAAGTGATATCCTGTGGCTCGGAAAGGAGCCTGTTTGGTTAGGTTGTCTTGTGTGAACGAACCTTGGGTTCTTATTTCTTCTCTGTCTTCTTGGGGAGGAGCACAGCTTGGATGTTAGGAAGGACACCCCCTTGGGCAATGGTGACTCCAGACAGGAGCTTGTTCAGCTCCTCGTCATTGCGAATGGCAAGCTGAAGATGACGCGGGATAATGCGGGTCTTCTTGTTGTCGCGGGCGGCGTTACCGGCCAGCTCGAGCACTTCTGCTGCCAGGTACTCCATGACGGCTGCAAGGGACACAGGGGCACCTGCACCAACACGCTCAGCATAGTTGCCTTTACGCAAGAGACGGTGGATCCTACCCACGGGGAACTGGAGTCCGGCCCTGCTAGAACGGGACTTTGACTTGCCCTTCACCTTGCCTCCCTTGCCGCGTCCTGACATGTTGCTGCTGCTGCTTTTCGTGATAGGAGTTAAATTTCCGCCCGCCACCTTGGTCTTTTATACCAAGCCCAGGATCAGGCCAGGTGGCCGTCTCGCGGACCCAACCAATGTAAGAGAGCCGTAGCTGCAGCCAGTCTGATCCTGAGCGGCCCGCTCGGTATATAAGGAAAAGTTAGTCGGGCCAGTTTTCAATTCTCTCGCTCCGCGCCACGAGTAACTGTGCCGCCATGCCTCCCAAAACTTCCGGAAAGGCTGCCAAGAAGGCTGGAAAGGCCCAGAAGGCCATTGCCAAGGGTGACAAGAAGAAGAAGCGCAGGAGGAAGGAAAGCTACAGCATCTACATCTACAAGGTACTGAAGCAAGTGCACCCCGACACAGGAGTCTCCTCCAAAGCCATGTCCATCATGAACTCTTTCGTGAACGACATCTTCGAGCGCATCGCTGCCGAGCCTTCCCGCCTGGCGCACTACAACAAACGCTCCACCATTACAAGTCGGGAAATCCAGACAGCTGTCCGACTCTTGCTGCCCGGTGAACTGGCCAAGCATGCCGTGTCTGAGGGCACCAAGGCTGTCACCAAGTACACCTCTTCCAAGTAAGAGGTTACTTGTGCACAACAAACACGCCATCCCACTACTACAACTTAATCGGCTCCATCGGAGCCACAGTTACATGTTAAAGAGACAGTTACCGACAGTGATATATTGAGAGGGAAATAAATAAAAAAAAAATTATAATAATCTGCATTCCCTATTGGCGTAGAAACCGGACTAAATCGAAACATAATAAATAAATAAATAAATTTAAGGTGAGTACTTTTACACCTATCAAACAATTTATTTGCTTATTGCATTTACGTATTTTTTATTTATTTATTTATTTATTACTTATTTTGGCAGCATTTATTTGTTGGCTAGCTCTTGCTCGTTGCACCCACCACCTCCCGGAATTGATGACTCATTGCTACATCTGCAAAGCCATAACGAATGTTACCACCTGGTCACAGGCGACGGCAACCGAAATTAGACGCCTTCCCTACCTCACTAAACGCTTCCTTGATTGTCATGAAACTTATTTCAGAATAGCTCTTGCCCTGAGAAGGCCGGAGCAGATGTTCCGGTAGTTTTGTTGTGCCTCAAGGAAGAGACTTAAGATGTCATGGATGCGCCAACAAGCCGGATGTCTTGGCATGAGAATGCCATGGCGGTATCGGCAATACAGGCAGGTCTGAAAAGACCCACCAGGTAAGCCTCAGAGGCTTCCTGCAGAGCCATGACGGCAGACGACTGGAAGCGCAGGTCAGTCTTGAAATCCTGGCGATCTCACGCACCAGGCGCTGGAAGGGCAGCTTCCTGATGAGTAGCTCTGTGCTCTTCTGGTAACGACGGATCTCACGAAGGGCGACGGTTCCGGGCCTGTAACGATGGGGCTTCTTGACACCACCGGTGGCTGGGGCGGACTTGCGAGCTGCCTTGGTGGCAAGCTGCTTCCGTGGAGCCTTGCCTCCAGTGGACTTGCGGGCAGTCTGTTTAGTACGGGCCATCTCGACGACGAAATCGTAAATACGGGCGGCCTGGCAGGCGGGCGGGCTTATATACAGACATTCTCCACCTCAGTGGCCACCTCATTGGCCACGAGTGCCGCATGCGTCATCCGCAAGCTACGCCCCACCTCCAAGAGGGAGGGACGGCCTTGGATGAACGATACTACCGCTGCGTCCACAGCACGCCACCTACTCCCACCAAACCGTGGGCGAAGCCACACCAGGACCACCTGTAGTAGCAACCACAACAACATGACTGGACGAGGCAAAGGAGGCAAGGGACTTGGAAAGGGTGGCGCCAAGCGTCATCGTAAGGTGCTTTGTGACAACATCCAGGGTATCACCAAGCCCGCCATTCGTCGTCTAGCTCGGCGTGGAGGTGTTAAACGTATATCCGGCCTCATCTACGAGGAGACCCGCGGCGTCCTCAAGGTGTTTCTGGAGAACGTCATCCGTGACGCCGTCACCTACACCGAGCACGCAAAAAGGAAGACCGTCACCGCCATGGATGTGGTGTATGCCCTGAAACGGCAGGGCCGCACCCTTTATGGTTTTGGTGGTTAATCAACCTGATGGACGGGCGCACACCACCACCACCACCACGACAAACAAATATACGGACCTAATTTTAGGTCCACATTTAAATCGCTAAAGAGTTGGTTAGACACTGAGTAAATCGTTGAAAATATATCCAATCACATGATCCTCTCTAATTCTGGACTTGTAGTATGAGTATAGGTTGTGTGTGAACGTGTTGGAACCACTTCCTAATAATTGTCAGTCAGTCAGTCAGTCAACATTCACCTAACCTCCAGGTACCTCACCTAACTTCCTGTAGCGTCACCGAACCTCACGAAATGTAACCCAATGTAGTTTATAATCTATCCTAACATGACATAACATAACCACGCACTATATTACTTCGGTAAGAGTAATGAGTTTTAATACACAAAGTTGCAGTTATCAATCATTCATACATACATACATACATACATACATACATACATAACATGCTAGTGGCAGGGGGGGATTGAAGTGAATTTTAGGAGGATAGAATAGGTGCAGTGGCTAAACAGCGCTTGCGTGAGGGACTTTAAGCAGCAACTCGCCTGGATGCGGCAGGATAGAGTCAGGTCAAGCGTCCGGTGCATGTTGGGTTCCGCCATGGTTTCTCAGTGTTTGGTCGGCTTGATTGTGTGTGTTGTTTTGTTGTTTGGAGGAAATGTCTTGGTATTCTTCTTCTTAGCTTGAAGTTGATTTTCTTCTAACTCTTCTCCTCTTGTTGTTCGTCTTCCTCGTGTCTGCTATCATTCTGTAAAGACCCTATATATGTATGTAGGTATGAGTGAGTAACAGTTGCCGGTTACAGTGATACTTCATATTCGCTGGTGTTGTACTGTATGGCTTCGGTATTTCTTAATATACAAACGGCACCGTTAGGGGATTGAGGTATTTAAAAACCAGCCTACATTACTTATATATAGAAATAAATAATGTGGCTTTGACAATAATGACGACTACTCTCTCCTACCTTCCCCAAACAAGGGCTTTTCGAAAGTATACATTGGACACAAATGACTTAGTACATCATACATTGGTGGTTTAACAAAAGCCCTCATTAGAGAAAGGTGAAGGAGCACACAGTGAACATACAGATTGATGTTTGCACGCGTAGATAATGTAAGGTGAGATGTTAAACACCAGACACGTAGTGTAGTAAC
>NW_024728670.1:0-10809 GCF_018991925.1 Homarus americanus | reverse complement strand
CCACCTCCACCACCACCACTACCACGACCACCACCACCACCTCCACCACCACCTCCACCACCACCACTACTACCACCAATACCACCACCACCACCACTACCACCACCACTACCCTACCACTACCTAGGGTTGTTATGCTTTAAATAAAATGATTTAAATCGATTTAAATCAGAGTAAAAAAATCATTATTTAACTCAAAATGATTTTTTTACTAATAACTGTTTTCTCTTTTTATTCTACATGATTGATAAGTATATACAATGCAACAGGCTAATAACGTCAAGATGATTATAATGCTAAGACCAGGATATGTTCCACCCAATAGACATCAAATCGGAGGGTCTCTGTTGGATCAGCCTACGACTCAGTGATGAAGATTTATTCAGAAGACCTTAGTGGGAAAACAGTTTGTATGGCCATGGATGGATGGAGTAATGTCCATAGTGAGCCTATAGTTTGTGTAACTTTAACGGCGGACAACCGTATTTATCTTGTTGACTCTATAGATACAGAATCAAGACATACAGCTGAATATCTGCTGAAATTAGCTGAATGTGCTACAAAAAAGTGTGAAGGCAAATTTGGATGCACAGTAAGAAGCTGTGTAACAGATAATGCTGCTAATATGGCAAAAATGAGAAGTGAATTCGGACAAGATAAGTCCATTATAACATATGGTTGCTCTGCACACCTGTTAAATTTGCTTTCACAAGACCTGCAAATCAAGAACATTAAGGAACACATTACTGAAGTCATTAAGTACTTCAGAAATCATCACATCCCAGGATCTTTGTATAGAAGAGCAGGAGGAACAATGCTTGTAATGCCATCAGACACACGATGGAACACAGTGACAGATTCTATTGAATCTTATTTAAAGAACTGGGAGACCCTTGTCAAAGTGTGCAAAGAAAATAGTGAAGACATTGATGAGAAAATTGAAAGGAAAGTTAATGATAAGGCATTAAAAAGAACTGCAGAAGACTATTTAGAGAGACCTAAGCCTATTGCTGTGGCATTGGACTGTGTCCAGAGAGAACATAACCCTATTAAGTGATGCTGTAGAAATATGGATAACTGAAAACTGATATTAAGGAGTATTTAACAGATAAAAAGGATATGGATAATTTTGAAAAAAAAAATCAAAGTAGCATTGACACCTGCCCATTTTCTAGCTAATGTGATAGATCCAAGGTATCAGGGCAGACATCTGACTCCTGAGCAGCGAGACATTGCACAACAGTATGTGTGCGAGTCTCTTCCACATTTCCTTTCAACATTAATGTCCTTCCATGGAAGAAGTGCACCATTTAAAGAGGTCTATTTTGGTAAAGATGTTGTAAAATCTCTCTCACCCCTTGCTTGGTGGCAGTATTTGGCCAATGATATGACAGAAAATGTAATGGATGTTCCTAGGCAATTATTTACAGCTGTTGCATCATCAGCAGGGGTCGAGAGAATTTTTTCCACATATGGATTTGTACTCAATGGTAAGAAATCGCCTAGGACAGGAAAAGGGATCTAAGCTTGTCACAGTACATAAGCATTTCAATGTTCAACTAAGCTAATTTAAATGTTTTGAACTATATTTGTTGTTTACAGAATGAGAATATTGTGTTGACTTGAAGTTATTACCGGTAATTCTTAATACACTATAATCCTACAAATGTAACAAAATAAACTTTTTACCAGTATTATTTCTTTTACAAAATAAGAATATTATTGTGTTACATCCCATTGGTACATCTACTGCATAAATATCTTAATGCCAAGTTTCTGTTTATTATCCTGAATAAACTTTGGTTGAAAAATAATATTTTATGGTTTAAAAATAATATTTTGGTGCAATTAGTAAAAAAATTAAAAAAATCCGATTTAAATAAAAAAATCCGATTTAAATCAAATAAATCGATTTTTTTTAAATTATGATTTTTTCCAACCCTGCGACTACTACCACCACTACCACCACTACTACCACCACTACCACCACTACCACCACTACCACCTTTACCCACACCAACCAACCACCACCAACCAACCAACCACCACCACCAACCACCACCACCAACCACCAACCAACCAACCAACCCCAACCACACCTCAACCAACCACCACCAACCAACCACCACCAACCACCACCAACCACCACCAACCACCACCAACCCCAACCACCACCACCCAACCAACCAACCAACACCAACCAACCACCACCACACCACACCACCACCACCACACCACCACACCACCACCACCAACCACCAACCTCAACCTCAACCACCACCTCAACCAACCACCACCAACCACCACCACCACCTCACCACCTCAACCATCACTTCCCACCCACCTCACCAACCTCAACTCAATCACCTCAACCACCACTCACCACCACCACCACCACCTCACCACCCCAACCACCACCACCACCACCACCACCACCACCACACCACCACCCCACCACCACCACCACCACCACCCCACCACCACCACCACCACCACCACCACCACCACCACCACCACCACCACCACCACCTTCACCACCACCACCAACACCACCACCACCACCTCACCACCACCCACCACCACCACTACCACCACCACCACCACCACCACCAATTACCACCACCACCGCCACCCCACCACCACCCTCACACTACCACCACCACCACTTCAATTTCACCACCACCACCACCACCACCATCACCACTCCACTACTCAATTTCACCTCACCACCACACCGTTCAATTGACTTCACCACCACCACTCACTGATGATCACCACCACCACCAATTAATTGACCACCACCACCACTGCTCACCACCACCACACCTCACCACTGACCACCACCACCACCACCACTGACTACTCAACACCTCACCACCACCACCATCACCACCTCGACCTCACTTCACCACTGACCACCACCACCACCGCCACCACCACCTCACCATTTCAACACCTCACTACTCACTCAATTACTACTACCTCACCACTCACTTCAACACCACTACCACCACTACCAACACTACTACCACCACTACCACCACTACTACCACCACTACCACCACCACACAAGAACAAGGTCATTTAAATCCAGGGCTTAATACACACACAAAGTGCACTTATCAGGTGTATACTGTAGTGGTGTATACTGTAGGGTGTATATTGTAGGTGTATACTGTAGTATAATGGTGTAGATCTGTAGTATACTGTAGTGGTGTATACTGTAGTGGTGTATACTGTAGGGGTGTATACTGTAGGGGTGTATGCTGTAGGGGTGTATACTGTAGGGGTGTATACTGTAGGGGTGTATACTGTAGTGGTGTATACTGTAGTGGTGTATACTGTAGTGGTGTATACTGTAGTGGTGTATACTGTAGTGGTGTATACTGTATGGGTGTATACTGTAGGGGTGTATACTGTAGTGGTGTATACTGTAGTGGTGTATACTGTAGGGGTGTATACTGTAGGGGTGTATACTGTAGGGGTGTATACTGTAGGGGTGTATACTGTAGTGGTGTATACTGTAGTGGTGTATACTGTAGTGGTGTATACTGTAGTGGTGTATACTGTAGTGGTGTATACTGTAGGGGTGTATATTGCAGTATATTGTAGGTATAATTGCAGTGGTGTATATCAGGGTGTATACTGTAGGTTGATAACAGAAGTTGTATACTTGTAGTGGTGTATACTGTAGTGGTGTATACTGTAGTGGTGTATACTGTAGGGGTGTATACTGTAGGGGTGTATACTGTAGGGGTGTATACTGTAGTTACCCATAAAAAACCTCTTCTTTGTTTCTCAATTAATTTTTTAGAGAAAACGGATTTGTCGACGAGGCGGAGGAGGGGTGACCAGAGAAGATAGGAAGAGGAGGAGGAGGAGGGGGAAGAGAGGAGGGGTTAAGGAGGAGGAGGAGGAGGCGAAGAAGAAGAAGAAGAAGAAGAAGAAGAAGAAGAAGAAGAAGAAGAAGAACTCTCTCTCACTCTCTTTCTCTGCCTATCACACACACACACACACACACACACACACACACACACACACACACACACCATCATTCAAAAAGAGATAAGATATTTTCCATACGTTTCTAAAAGTATCCCTAAGTGACGAAAAAGTGACGAGTGGTGACGAAATAGTGACGATAATTGATAAGTGACGAAAAGTGACGATTAGTGACGATAATTGATGATATGTAACGATATTTGATGATAAAGGACGAAATACTGACGATAAGTGACGAAATAGTACGATAAGTGACGAAATAGTACGATGTCACGATAAATGACGATAAGAGATGAAATAGTGACGAAATAATGAAAATACACCTTTTCATCATATCCGTCGAGACATTGTTCCATAACCGAATGACAGAACACATATCGAATGACACTCTAAAATAACTGTTGGTTCATGCTGACAGAAGTAATTAACGTAAGTTATGAAGTTGACAGCCGTGAACAATAAACCGACAGTCTACATAGAGTTTGAGAATGTAACAATTGGAGAATGACAGACCACCAACAGTTATTTTAGATTGTCATTCGATATGTGTTGTGTCATTCGGTTATGAAATTTGTCAAATAGTTATAAAACAATGTCTCGACGGATATGTGAAAAGGTGTATCAGGCACATCTTCACTACAACTACTTCATTACAGGTAGTAGGTAGCAGGCAGTTACCAAACAGGGAGGTACTACCGCCTGGGAAGATATTGGCAGCATAATGTGTTGTCTAATGGTAGACCCTGCTGCCATATGTGACCAAGTCCTAGGTTGATGATCTGACTTTCTGCTTCATTTACACACAATTGCAGGGTCTCAGTTGTTTCTCTTACTTTGACAATACAACATACATATATTGTTTCTCACTTTTGATCTTTTTTATTCATTTTTGTATTTATAGTTCTTTATTATTAATATTATTATTATTACAGTTACTGTATTATTATCATCATTATTTTATTATTTGATTTTGTTTGTTTTATCATAAATTTTATTTATTATGAATTATTATGACTATTATTTTTTATTATTATTATTATTATTATTATTATTATTATTATTATTATTATTATTATTATTATTACATTTTTGCCCCCCAGGCCCTGATGTGGGTCAGTGACCTGTGTCCGGGTGGGCTAATCCCCTTAAAAAAAAAAACCACTATTAGACACATCTTCACTACACTATGAGGCACATCTTCACTCCAACTACTTCACTACACTATCAAGCACATCTTCACTACAGCTACTTCACTACACTATCAGGCACATCTTCACTACAACTACTTCACTTCACTATCAGGCACATCTTCACTACACTATCAGGCACATCTTCACTACAACTACTTCACTACACTATCAGGCACATCTTCACTACAACTACTTCACTACACTATCAGGCACATCTTCACTACAACTACTTCACTAAGCACTATCAGGCACATCTTCACTACAACCACTTCCACTACACCACTGTGCACACATCTCACTACAACCACTTCCACTACACTATGAGGCACATCTTCACTACAACTACTTCACTACACTATCAAGCACATCTTCACTACAACTACTTCACTACACTATCAGGCACATCTTCACTACACTATCAGGCACATCTTCACTACAACTACTTCACTACACTATCAGGCACATCTTCACTACAACTACTTCACTACACTATCAGGCACATCTTCACTACAACTACTTCACTACACTATCAGGCACATCTTCACTACAACTACTTCACTACACTATCAGGCACATCTTCACTACAACTTCTTCACTACACTATCAGGCACATCTTCACTACAACTACTTCACTACACTATCAGGCACATCTTCACTACAACTACTTCACTACACTATCAGGCACATCTTCACTACAACTACTTCACTACACTATCAGGCACATCATCACTACAACTACTTCACTACACTATCAGGCACATCTTCACTACAACTACTTCACTACACTATCAGGCACATCTTCACTACACCTACTTCACTACACTATGAGGCACATCTTCACTACACATCTTCACTACACTATGAGGCACCTCTTCACTATACTATAAGGCACCTCTTCACTTCATTGCACAACAACTATCACTTCAGCGCCTCAAAAACGCATCTAACCCCCAAATAATAATTTGATGTCCTGGTGAAGGCTGAGTCGATACAGATAATTAAAAATGGCTTGCCGAAAAACAGAAAACTTCCAAGATTGGGTGTATGAGCTTCTCCCTGAGGACGTGACTGACCTCCTACAAGACGGAGCGGAAATTCTTGGGGAGGGAGCGCACGCAATTGCTTACCTTGTCAAGTGGGGAAATGATGTAGCTGTTTTGAAAAAGGCAGTGTCACCATCAGCCAAAAAATTCTTCAAGGATGAGGCTGCCAAGATGTATGCCCTCGATGGTGCTGGGGGGATTCCTAAGGTACTTGGGTACTGTCCAAAACCTCCAGCGATCCTCCAGTCCTTCAGGGGTAAGCTCACACTCAACCACCTTCTCTCTGAAGATAACCTGATCTGCCAATATGACCTTATACAACTGGGGCTCCTCCTTGGTGAGAAAATCCTTGAGATGAACACGAAAGGTCTAGCACACAATGACATCAAGGAGGATAACATAATGATCCAAGGGCCCTCATCCCGGCCAGAGGTCAGCCTCATTGACCTCGGTCTGGCCTGTGAGATCGGTAAGTCTTGTAAAGTCAGCGCTGATTGCCTACACGAGGACTTCCCCTGGATGGCCCCTGAAGTCTGCCGTGGGTTTAGGACCACCAAGAATTCAGATACATATTCTTTCGGGTTTGTCCTGATGGAATTGATCAAGGAGGCCCCAGGGGACCATCCAGAGGTCACAAAACTCGCCAAGAAGGCCATGACCAAGCGCCGCACTGACCGGCCATCACTACCACACCTCCTCCGAGAATTCCGAGAAATCATCAGTTGAAGAAAAAATTTTAGGCCCCAAGCTATAAAGCACACACTATCTCTCACCTTCCCACAGCGTATCTGAACGAAACGAAAAACAAAACTCAAACGACAGGTAAACCTTGCATCCGATTCCTTGTCCGCCTGACTTCAACATTCCCCTAACTCAAACCTTCAACAGCACAACCTTGGACTTTTTTTCATAAGATGGCAGATCAATGGGTAAGGAAAACGCTTAAATTCACGATGTTAATTATATTTTTAAATAAATTGGGACCAAAACTCTACAAAATAAGGGTTAAAGTTGCTAAAACATCACGTGACTGAGAAAACTAGTTATTTATGATAGGATTGAAGGTCTAAATCGTTCCTAACTCATCACAAGCCATCAGAAAAATCTAGTCTGCATGTCTAGGTACAGATTGATTGATACGTTTATTGAGATACAAAAAACATTAGTACATCTCAAAGGGATGAAGTGACATAAGTCATCCCCACCCCAATCCAGGAATGTCCCTCTCAGGTCTCACATAAATCCCTAATATTTCATATAATCAGTTATATACATACATAGTTATATTCTAGATGAAAAATTTCTATATTTCTTTAATATATCATCTATTTTCCGATTTTTATACATCCACTCTATTTGCATGGGGACATTATTTATATGGACATTTCTATATACATTAAGCAATGGGCATTCCAGTATATAATGTGGCAGGGTATGGGATCTGGGTGTTCTACAAACTCTACATTCTTTATCCTGTTCACTTCTCTCAGCTCCAAGTTCCCAATAATATTTATATCCTAATCTTAACCTCATATACACTGAATCTTTCCACCTACTCCCATCTTTCCCATATATAAATTTTGTGTTCATGAGAACATGATGGTAATGTTTCATTGTTTCACTTTTCTCGTATATTTCATTCCTTTTGAAATTATCTTCTATTGATTGTATTTTCCGTAATTTGCTCCTTAATTGTTTCAAGGTTTTAGTACATATTATGTCGATCTCGGCCTTTTCCGTGGCTCTTTTTGCTATTATATTTACTGCTTCATTAAGACCAATCCCCACATGTGAAGGGACCCATACAAATTGAACATTATGGCCATTTTTCCTAATTGTATTTACTAATTTTCTACATGAACCAATAATGTGTTCAAAGACTGGACTCCCACTGTTCAAAGAATCCAAAGCTGCCCTACTATCAACAAAAAATATGCATCTTTATACACATTTACAACATTTTCCAACCATACTAAGATTGCATATAACTCAGCTTGTGTTGATGAAATAAAACTGCTCAACCGAAGTCCAATTTTGATGTCATCATTTCCTTGTTCTGTGTACTGTCTTATAAGGATCCCACACCCTGCCCTGCCACTTGACATAACTGAACCGTCACAATATACATGCAATGTGTTTATTTTAGGCAAATTACTAATCTTATTCCCATATAAAGCCCTTAACTGTCCTGGTTCATGTAATAATTTCTTCATTGTGAGAGGCACTATGTCTAACTCTACTTCTCGTTCTTCCCAGGGTGGATTCTTACAACTCTTCTGAACAGCTGTACTACACCAGTCTGCCAGATTACATTTTTTAATAATATTTACTAATCCATTCATGCATCCTCCCTTGCCTTGCCTACAGAAGGTCCGTTTACCTTTTAAACCATCATTTATATCTTGTACAAATTTACCCCCACTGTTCCCTCTCATTAATCGAACTGCTGCAACTGTATTAATTTCATTGACCCTCTGTGAAATGCTCTGTAACCATAGTTCCATTTTCATTATCTCAATCATTGCATCCTTTTGACACCCTAAAATTATTCTCATTGCATCATTTTGCATGATCTCAAGCTCCTGTAGCCTTCCTTCAGCAGTACAAGAGAGGACATAGTCTATAAGTGATCTGATGGTAGAAATATACATCATTCTCAGTATGGGTACCCCAGCACCTTTACCACAACATGCTAGAGCCTTCAAGGGCTGTAATCTTGCTCTACATTGAGTGAGGACATGATGTATTTCTGCCTCTTTACTTTCACTAGTAAAGCCAATATATATTCCTAAATATTTATACATTGACAATTTCTCAAAAAAATTTCCATTTAGAAAAATTCAGTTCCTCTTCCTTTACATTCACACTTGGTTTTATCTTCATTGATAACTAAGCCCATCTTTTGAGAAAGAACACTAAAATTATTTAATGCAATCTGCAAATTTTTGACAGAGTTTCCTTGAAATATGATGTCATCTGCATAAATGATGGTTACAACTCCTGTGGGATATTTGTGTCAGGCTATCTTGTTCATTAACACATTAAATAACATTGGGCTCAATACTCCCCCTAGTTCAAGTGCTCTTTCCTCAGACAAACATCCCTGATACCATACACACGCTCTCCTTCCATGCAAGTAGTCACCTATCCAGTGTAACAACTCCCCTGATACCCCTAGAGCAGCCAGTTCATTCATAACTACTTCACTGTGAGCTTTATCAAATGCTCCTTGTAAATCCACAAAAACTCTACATCTGTCTGCATCATTTGATAAACATTTTATAACACAGTCTGAAGTACATTTCCCTTCCAAAAAACCAAATAAATTACAAGATAGATTTTCCCCCACAATATATACAAGCCCATGTAATAATATTCTCTCCATCATCTTGCAAAAACAAAATGTTAAAGACACTGGCCTGTATCCACCAGTTGCCTTAGGGACAGGGATAACTATCACTTTCTTCCATTCTGTTGGTAATCTACCCTCTGTATAGCTCATGTTGAATAAATCTAATAATGGACTATTTTCCATACTAACTAAGCAGTTCCAAATTTCCTAAGTCACACAGTCTTCACCTGGTGCTGTAGATTTTCCTTTTTAACAGCATTTAATAACTCATCTTGAGTCTAAAAATCTAAATACTTATGGGAGTCAGAGAAGTAAATTTGACCCATCTAATCTATATAAAACAAAGAAGTATGTCTGTGGTGATGATGGATGGTGTTATATGTAGTGATGATGGATGGTGTATGTAGTGATGATGATTGGTGTTATATGTAGTGATGGTGGATGGTCTTATATGTAGTGATGGTGGATGGTGTTATATGTAGTGATGATGGATGGTGTTATATGTAGTGATGATGATTGGTGTTATATGTAGTGATGATGGATGGTGTTATATGTAGTGATGATGATTGGTGTTATATATAGTGATGATGACTGGTGTTATATGTAGTGATGATGATTGGAGTTATATGTAGTGATGATGGATGGTGTTATATGTAGTGATGATGGATGGTGTTATATGTAGTGAGGATGATTGGTGTTATATGTAGTGATGATGATTGGTGTTATATGTAGTGATGATGGATGGTGTTATATGTAGTGATGATGATTGGTGTTATATATAGTGATGATGACTGGTGTTATATGTAGTGATGATGATTGATGTATGTAGTGATGATGATTGGTGTTATATGTAGTGATGATGATTGGTGTTATATGTAGTGATGATGGATGGTGTTATATGTAGTGATGATGGATGGTGTTATATGTAGTGATGATGGGTGGTGTTATATGTAGTGATGATGGATGGTGTTATATCTAGTGATGATGATTGGTGTTATATGTAGTGATGATGGATGGTGTTGTATGTAGTGATGATGGATGGTGTTATATCTAGTGATGATGATTGGTGTTATATGTAGTGATGATGGATGGTGTTGTATGTAGTGATGATGGATGGTGTTATATGTAGTGATGATGATTGGTGTTATATGTAGTGATGATGATTGGTGTTATATGTAGTGATGATGGATGGTGTTATATGTAGTGATGATGATTGGTGTTA
>NW_024728669.1:0-15001 GCF_018991925.1 Homarus americanus | reverse complement strand
GACTTTGTTAGGACCAAGTTATAACAAGTTATTCTGCCAAGTATCCAATAAGTACCCATGACTCAGAGTTAAATAATACCTAACCTAATCTAAGTTCATCAAACTTAATAAAAAAAGTGGGGCAAAAAATAAGTGGTAAAGAAATTTTTTTCTCAGAAAAAGAATTATATTCAGAGGTTTTTTATCCGATACCTTCAGTCGTGATTATTTTGATGCAAAATTAGTAAAATGTATTTAACCCTAACAATACCTCACCTTACCTAATCTTACCTACCTTATCTAACCTAACCTAATGTTACCTAACCTAACCAAGCCGCAACGCTCATGACACAATTGAGTTCTCTAGAAAGTTTTAATTTCATTTTCTTTTTTTAAAAATACATTTGCAGAGACAACAAACTTTTGATAATTATTTCTCCAACATATCTATAAATCTGTTGATGATATATAAATTTAGGATAGGTTAGGTTTGGTGTGATTAGGATAGGTTAGGCTAGCTTAGGATAGTCTAAGTTAGCTTAGGAAAGGCTAAGTTAGGTTACGATACACTAGGTTAGGTTTTAATCTGCATGATATTTTTACTGAACTTTAAACGATGTTATAATCCTGGCAGCAGGGTATCGATCACGAAAATAACACTTTGGTGGTTATAACATTTGATAAAGTTTATTATTACTGTAACATGAAACAAATCACTATAGCTGTACTTATCAATCCAGTATTAAATCTGTATTATCTTTGACCATCGCTCATTGGCCAGCTTATCTCTGCACTGTTCTCTGATATAATAAAGTATTGGTGAATGGGAATATTAATCATTTGTGAGTCACTTACTATAAAGGAAACTGTAACGGATTCTATGGACAGTTGGGAATATTTTCACGGAATAAGTCGGAGTAATTCCCCTCTTGCCCAAAAGCGATCCAAGGAGTTAATTCACAGAGCGAAAATCTAGACGAGTCTTCCTTGTTTGTTTTAGGTCATAACAACGAAAAGTTTAATAATGTTTATTACAATGATTCAGGTTTTACTGTAATTCTTCTTTTTTATATTTTTAGTATTTTGTAGATTTTTTTTTCACCCAGTTCATTTCTTGTTTAGATTCATTATTGCAATTATTTTTATTACAGAGTTGAATTAAAAGTTTATATCTAAGTATTTTACAGCTTCACAAATACTTTTATAAAATGTTGATACACACAGTGGACAGTTTTTAGTTCTTTCTTGTAATACCTCAGTATTACTCTGTTAAATTCTTACCATTTACACCTGACCATTTATTTATTTATTCACTACATCTCACTTCACAACCTTCACTACATCTCACTTCACAATCTTCACTACATCTCACTTCACATCTTCACTACATCTCACTTCACAATCTTCACCATATCTCACTTCACAATCTTCACCACATCTCACTTCACAATCTTCACCATATCTCACTTCACAATCTTCACCACATCTCACTTCACAATCTTTACCACATCTCACTTCACAATCTTCACTACATCTCACTTCACAATCTTCACTACATCTCACTTCACAATCTTCACTACATCTCACTTCACAATCTTCACTACATCTCACTTCACAATCTTCACTACATCTCACTTCACAATCTTCACTACATCTCACTTCACAATCTTCACTACATCTCACTTCACAATCTTCATTACATCTCACTTCACAATCTTCACTACATCTCACTTCACAATCTTCACTACATCTCACTTCACAATCTTCACTACATCTCACTTCACAATCTTCACTACATCCCACTTCACAATCTTCACTACTTCTCACTTCACAATCTTCACTACATCTCACTTCACAATCTTCACTACATCTCACTTCACAATCTTCACTACATCTCACTTCACAATCTTCACTACATCTCACTTCACAATCTTCATTACATCTCACTTCACAATCTTCACTACATCTCACTTCACAATCTTCACTACATCTCACTTCACAATCTTCACTACATCTCACTTCACAATCTTCACTACATCTCACTTCACAATCTTCACTACATCTCACTTCACAATCTTCACTACATCCCACTTCACAATCTTCACTACATCCCACTTCACAATCTTCACTACATCCCACTTCACAATCTTCACTACATCTCACTTCACAATCTTCACTACATCTCACTTCACAATCTTCGCTACATCTCACTTCACAATCTTCACTACATCTCACTTCACAATCTTCACTACATCTCACTTCACAATCTTCATTACATCTCACTTCACAATCTTCACTACATCTCACTTCACAATCTTCACTACATCTCACTTCACAATCTTCACCACATCTGACTTCACAATCTTCACTACATTTCACTTCACAATCTTCACTACATCTCACTTCACAATCTTCACTAACACCATCCTTCATCACTACATATAACATCCATCATCACTACTTATAACACCATCCATCATCATCACTACATATAATACTATCCATCATCACTACATATAACACGATCCATCATCACTACATATAACACCATCCACCATCACTACATATAGAACCATCCATCACGACATATATCACCATCCGACATCATTACATATAACACCAACCATCATCACTACATATAACATCATCCATCATCACTACATATAACTCCATCCATCATCACTACATATAACTCCATCCATCATCACTACATATAAAACCAACCTATCATCACTACATATAACATCATCCATCATCACTACATATAACACCATCCATCATCACTACATATAGAACCATCCTATCATCACTACATATAATATCATCCATCATCATTACATATAACACCATCCAACATCACTACATATAACACCACCCATCATCACTACATATAACATCATCCATCATCACTACATATAACTCTATCCATTATCACTACATATAACACCATCCAGCATCACTACATATAACACCAACCATCATCACTACATATAACATCATGCATCATCAATATATATATATAACACCATCCATCATCACTACATATATTACCCTCTTATCATCACTACATATAACACCATCCATCATTACTACAATATAACGCCATCCTTCATCACTACATATAACACCATCCATCATCACTACATATTATAACACCATCCATCATCTTTACAAACACCATCCATCATCTTTACAAACACCATCCCTCTTTACTATAGTGATAAACAGAGCTTTATTTTGTTGTCAATTTCTTTAAATTCCAACCTTATTAAACCGTAATTCTTTCTGTATGGTCAAATCTTGATTTGACCTCAGTGAGAGAGCTGTTAGTGTCAGTACATCACAATGGTGTTCCAACGCACTGTATCGAAGGTGACTAAGGTGGAGGTGAAGCCTTGCCAGATGAAGGAGAAGGGCCCCCGATCTAACAAACTGCAGACCACAAAACACACTAAGACCCAAAACAACAAGACCCAAAACAACAAGAAGAAGAAGAAAACTACCACTTTCTGCCGTGTACAAAAGGACCAGTACCTGCCATGGGGAGACTACATCTTCACCGGGAAAAAGACACAAAAGAAACGCTGAACCTACGCTTCTGATATTTAAAAATACTGTAATAAAAAACATATTAATTGATTTTGTTTGTATTATTTATGCTTTTTTTTTATTTTCATCTGTAAACGTGCTGTTTTGGGAATATATTTTGAGTTACATAATATTTAGGTACAGCAGTTTATTTCACTGTATCTACTTGTTTACCAAGTAACTGGACTTACAGTCTCCGATCGGGATTCTCAAAACAAATATTTGGCATCGAACTCCGTAAGTGAGCTCGTAATCTAGCCTGTAACTTACAGGACCTCAACACGATCAACCTGGATATAGTAGTCGCTATTTCCGGATTGCATGAAAAAAACTTAATAATATATGTTTTAATAATGCTTGTTAGACTTGTTTTATCATAGAATAATGAAGAAAATGTTTTGTACATCAACATACTAAAATACAATATTAGTTTTTTTTTTACGACCAGAAGAGGCTTGGCTGTTCTATTTCTCGCTTTATGGAAGAGATGCAGCTTTTGTCTTCTTACAACTTTTCAAGTAATTTGTACCAAAATAGAAGATTTTTATTGTCCACATTTAGGGTATATTTTTTTTTATGACTGAATAAAATTGCAGATAGACCTTATTAATGTGGTATAGCTGTAAATATCCTTCAGTAATGAAATCCAAATATGAGGTCAAGTGAACATTTTTGCTTAGACTCCGCCTTTGTTAGGACCAAGTTATAACAAGTTATTCTGCCAAGTATCAAATAAGTACCCATGACTCAGAGTTAAATAATACCTAACCTAATCTAAGTTCATCAAACTTAATAAAAAAGTGGGGCAAAAAATAAGTGGTAAAGAAATTTTTTTCTCACAAAAAGAATTATATTCAGAGGTTTTTTATCAGATACCTTCAGTGGTGATTATTTTGATGCAAAATTAGTATAATGTATTTAACCCTAACACTACCTCACCTTACCTAATCTTACCTTACCTTATCTAACCTAACCTAATGTTACCTAACCTAACCAAGCCGCAACGCTCATGACACAATTGAGTTCTCTAGAAAGTTTTAATTTCATTTTCTTTTTTTAAAAATACATTTGCAGAGACAACAAACTTTTGATAATTATTTCTCCAACATATCTATAAATCTGTTGATGATATATAAATTTAGGATAGGTTAGGTTTGGTGTGATTAGGATAGGTTAGGCTAGTTTAGGATAGTCTAAGTTAGCTTAGGAAAGGCTAAGTTAGGTTACGATACACTAGGTTAGGTTTTAATCTGCATGATATTTTTACTGAACTTTTAAACGATGTTATAATCCTGGCAGCAGTGTATCGATCACGAAAATAACACTTTGGTAGTTATAACATTTGATAAAGTTTATTATTACTGTAACATGAAACAAATCACTATAGCTGTACTTATCAATCCAGTATTAAATCTGTATTATCTTTGACCATCGCTCATTGGCCAGCTTATCTCTGCACTGTTCTCTGATATAATAAAGTATTGGTGAATGGGAATATTAATCATTTGTGAGTCACTTACTATAAAGGAAACTGTAACGGATTCTATGGACAGTTGGGAATATTTTCACGAAATAAGTCGGAGTAACTCCCCTCTTGCCCAAAAGCGATCCAAGGAGTTAATTCACAGAGCGAAAATCTAGACGAGTCTTCCTTGTTTGTTTTAGGTCATAACAACGAAAAGTTTAATAATGTTTATTACAATGATTCAGGTTTTACTGTAATTCTTCTTTTTTATATTTTTGTATTTTGTAGATTTTTTTCACCCAGTTCATTTCTTGTTTAGATTCATTATTGCAATTATTTTTATTACAGAGATGAATTAAAAGTTTATATCTAAGTATTTTACAGCTTCACAAATACTTTTATAAAATGTTGATACACACAGTGGACAGTTTTTAGTTCTTTCTTGTAATACCTTAGTATTACTCTGTTAAATACTCTTACCATTTACACCTGACCATTTATTTATTTATTCATTATCTCCAACCCCACTCACACCATCCCACTCACATCTTCACCACTCACAATCTCACTTCACAATCTTCACCACATCTCACTCACAATCTTCTCACCACATCCACCACAATCTTCACCATCCCACTCACAAATCTACCAACATCTCACTCAATCTTCACTACATCTCACTTCACAATCTCACTACATCTCACTTCACAATCTTCACTAACACCAGCCTTCATCACTACACATAACATCCATCATCACTACTTATAACACCATCCATTATCATAACTACATATAATACTATCCATCATCACTACATATAACACGATCCATCATCACTACATATAACACCATCCACCATCACTACATATAGAACCATCCATCACGACATATAACACCATCCGACATCATTACATATAACACCAACCATCATCACTACATATAACATCATCCATCATCACTACATATAACTCCATCCATCATCACTACATATAACACCATCCATCATCAATACATATAAAACCAACCTATCATCACTACATATAACATCATCCATCATCACTACATATAACACCATCCATCATCACTACATATAGAACCATCCTATCATCACTACATATAATATCATCCATCATCACTACATATAACACCATCCAACATCACTACATATAACACCACCCATCATCACTACATATAACATCATCCATCATCACTACGTATAACTCTATCCATCATCACTACATATAACACCATCCAGCATCACTACATATAACACCAACCATCATCACTACATATAACATCATGCATCATCAATATATATATATAACACCATCCATCATCACTACATATAATTACCCTCTTATCATCACTACATATAACACCATCCATCATTACTACATTATAACGCCATCCTTCATCACTACATATAACACCATC
This sequence comes from Homarus americanus, assembly GCF_018991925.1. Taxonomy (NCBI): domain Eukaryota; kingdom Metazoa; phylum Arthropoda; class Malacostraca; order Decapoda; family Nephropidae; genus Homarus; species Homarus americanus. Next base: position 8,535 of record NW_024728669.1, on the reverse strand, counting down.
CATCATCACTACATATTATAACACCATCCATCATCTTTACAAACACCATCACTCTTTACTATAGTGATAAACAGAGCTTTATTTTGTTGTCAATTTCTTTAAATTCCAACCTTATTAAACCGTAATTCTTTCTGTATGGTCAAATTTTGATTTGACCTCAGTGAGAGAGCTGTTAGTGTCAGTACATCACAATGGTGTTCCGACGCACTGTATCGAAGGTGACTAAGGTGGAGGTGAAGCCTTGCCAGATGAAGGAGAAGGGCCCCCGATCTAACAAACTGCAGACCACAAAACACACTAAGACCCAAAACAACAAGACCCAAAACAAGAAGAAGAAGGAAACTACCACTTTCTGCCGTGTACAAAAGGACCAGTACCTGCCATGGGGAGACTACATCTTCACCGGGAAAAAGACACAAAAGAAGCGCTGAACCTACGCTTCTGATATTTAAAAATACTGTAATAAAAACATATTAATTGATTTTGTTTGTATTATTTATGCTTTTTTTATTTTCATCTGTAAACGTGCTGTTTTGGGAATATATTTTGAGTTACATAATATTTAGGTACAGCAGTTTATTTCACTGTATCTACTTGTTTACCAAGTAACTGGACTTACAGTCTCCGATCGGGATTCTCAAAACAAATATTTGGCATCGAACTCCGTAAGTGAGCTCGTAATCTAGCCTGTAACTTACAGGACCTCAACACGATCAACCTGGATATAGTAGTCGCTATTTCCGGATTGCATGAAAAAAAATTAATAATATATGTTTTAATAATGCTTGTTAGACTTGTTTTATCATAGAATAATGAAGAAAATGTTTTGTACATCAACATAATAAAATACAATATTAGTTTTTTTTTTTACGACAAGAAGAGGCTTGGGTGTTCTATTTCTCGCTGAATGGAAGAGATGCAGCTTTTGTCTTCTTACAACTTTTCAAGTAATTTGTACCAAAATAGAAGATTTTTATTGTCCACATTTAGGGTATATTTTTTTTTATGACTGAATAAACTTGCAGATAGACCTTATTAATGTGGTATAGCTGTAAATATCCTTCAGTAATGAAATCCAAATATGAGGTCAAGTGAACATTTTTGCTTAGACTCCGCCTTTGTTAAGACCAAGTTATAACAAGTTATTCTGCCAAGTATCCAATAAGTACCCATGACTCAGAGTTAAATAATACCTAACCTAATCTAAGTTCATCAAACTTAATAAAAAAAGTGGGGCAAAAAATAAGTGGTAAAGAAATTTTTTCTCAGAAAAAGAATTATATTCAGAGGTTTTTTATCCGATACCTTCAATCGTGATTATTTTGATGCAAAATTAGTAAAATGTATTTAACCCTAACACTACCTCACCTTACCTAATCTTACCTTACCTTATCTAACCTAACCTAATGTTACCTAACCTAACCAAGCCGCAACGCTCATGACACAATTGAGTTCTCTAGAAAGTTTTAATTTCATTTTCATTTTTTAAAAATACATTTGCAGAGACAACAAACTTTTGATAATTATTTCTCCAACATATCTATAAATCTGTTGATGATATATAAATTTAGGATAGGTTAGGTTTGGTGTGATTAGGATAGGTTAGGCTAGTTTAGGATAGTCTCTAAGTTAGCTTAGGAAAGGCTAAGTTAGGTTACGATACACTAGGTTAGGCTTTAATCTGCATGATATTTTTACTGAACTTTTAAACGATGTTATAATCCTGGCAGCAGGGTATCGATCACGAAAATAACACTTTGGTAGTTATAACATTTGATAAAGTTTATTATTACTGTAACATGAAACAAATCACTATAGGTGTACTTATCAATCCAGTATTAAATCTGTATTATCTTTGACCATCGCTCATTGGCCAGCTTATCTCTGCACTGTTCTCTGATATAATAAAGTATTGGTGAATGGAAATATTAATCATTTGTGAGTCACTTACTATAAAGGAAACTGTAACGGATTCTATGGACAGTTGGGAATATTTTCACGGAATAAGTCGGAGTAACTCCCCTCTTGCCCAAAAGCGATCCAAGGAGTTAATTCACAGAGCGAAAATCTAGACGAGTCTTCCTTGTTTGTTTTAGGTCATAACAACGAAAAGTTTAATAATGTTTATTACAATGATTCAGGTTTTACTGTAATTCTTCTTTTTTATAATTTTAGTATTTTGTAGATTTTTTTTCACCCAGTTCATTTCTTGTTTAGATTCATTATTGCAATTATTTTTATTACAGAGTTGAATTAAAAGTTTATATCTAAGTATTTTACAGCTTCACAAATACTTTTATAAAATGTTGATACACACAGTGGACAGTTTTTAGTTCTTTCTTGTAATACCTCAGCATTACTCTGTTAAATTCTTACCATTTACACCTGACCATTTATTTATTTATTTTACAAATTGTTTAAAGAGAGAACATCACCAGCAGGATACAGATGATGAAGTAAATAGAAGTTTGTAACCTAACCCTACCCCCCACTGCTACCCCTCCCTCTTGTCCCACATTCTTACTCGTCACTCCTACCCCTTACTCCTACCCCTTACTCCCACCCCTTAATCCCACCTCTTATTCCCACCCCTTATTCCCACCCCTTGCTCCCACCCCTTCCTTCTACCCCTTACTTCTACCCCTTACTCCTACCCCCTTACTTCTACCCCTTACTTCTACCCCTTACTCCTACCACTTACTCCTACCACTTACTCATACCCTTACTCCCACCCCTTGCTTCCACCCCTTGCTTCCACCCTCTTACTCGTACCCCTTGCTCCCACCCCTTACTCCTACCCCTTACTGCCACCCCTTACTGCCACCCCTTACTCCCACCCCTTACCCTACCCCTACTCCACCCCTTTAACTCCATCTCTTTAATCCCACCCTACTTCCACGCCCAATTCCACCCCCCTACTCCCACCCCTCACTCCCCACCCCTTACTCCTACCCCACTCAACCCCCACTCCCACCCCTACTCCCCACCCCACTCCCACGCCCCACCCCACTCCCAATCCCACCCCACTCCCAACTCCCCTACCCCAACTCCCCACTCCCACCCCTTTACCCCACCCCCACCACACCCCAACCCCAGAACTTAATCCACGCCTCATCCCATGCCCACTCCCAATCCCCACTCCCCACCACTTACTCCCCACCCCCCTTACTCCCAATTGCTTACTCCTACCCTTACTCCCACTCCCTACTCCCAATTCCTTTACCCCCACCCCTACTCCCACCCCTACTCCCACCCCTACTCCCACCCTTACTCCCCACCCCTTTACCCCACGCCTTACCCCCACGCCTTACTCCCACCCTTACTCCCACCCCTACTCCCACCCCCTACTCCCACGCCCCTACTCCCACGCCTACTCCCACGGGGCCTTACCCCACCCTCTACTCCCACCCCTTACTCCCACCACTCCCACCCATTATCCCATCCTTACTCCCAATTCTTACTCCCACCCCTACTCCTACTCCTTACTCCCACCCCCACTCCCCACCCCACTCCCCACGCCTACTCCCACCCCCCCTTACTCCCACCCCTACCCCACCCCTTACTCCCACGCCTTACCCCACGCCTTACTCCCACCCCCTTACTCCCACCCCTTACTCCACCCCTTACTCCCACGCCCTACTCCCCCATGCTCTTTTCCTTACCCCACGCTCTACTCCCACCCCTCTTACCTCCCACCCCTTACCCCCACCCCTTACTCCCACCCATTACTCCCATCCCTTACTCCCACCCCTTACTCCCACCCCTTACTCCTACCCCTTACTCCCACCCCTTACTCCCACCCTTACTCCCACGCCTTACTCCCACCCCTTACTCCCACCCCTTACTCCCACCCCTTACTCCCACGCCTTACTCCCACCCTTCACTCCTACCCTTCGCTTCTACCCCCACTGTTACCCCCCACTACGCTGGTAATTGAAGACATCATACATTTGTTCACTTAGACACCACTTATTATTCAGGACCTAATGGCTATAATATCAGAGTCATTATTCTTAACTCAACTTTATATATATATCAATTGTCAAAACCTTCACCACAAGAAAGAAAAGAACAGTCGGGTATGGCAGAAAATGTAATAAACGAACATGGAGTAAGACATCAAGCTCCATATTGTAAACAAGATCATCGTCATTGTTTATTTATTGCGAGGAAAATATTGTTCGCAATATAATTATAAAAACCTTCTGTAATTCATTCTCTTCATTACACTAAAAGGTAATGAAGTATATAAAGAAAATAGTTTATAAATTACTAAAATAAAAATATGTATAAAAAAGTAAAATAACATCTATTGATGGAATAGAAAAGAATTATATCGTAAGTGGGTAAAAGATTTCTTGGGTAGGTTTTAGAATACAATAACTGTTTTCTGCATTACACCGATGGTTCCAAGTCAGAAATTATCCTTAAGTTTTGTGAATCAGTATTTACAGTTTTTCTTAAAGGGTGACTTAAGTTACGGTCACACGATCCCTTTGATGAGCAATTAATTTGGAGCAAGAAATTACGAGTAATTTCTTCCAAATGTGGTCACACGAGTGGCTCTTGGTTCAGTTACAACAGCAAGAAAAAAAAGTTAACGCCGCTGTGCGAGTAGAAGGGAGACGGAACATCACAACAACAATGCAGACGACGCAGCAGCTATCCTTGGTATTATTGTTATTATTAAAAAGAAATGAGAGAAAGCGAAGAAAAACTATTGGGGACTCGTAAGTGGCTGGCGAGGAGGAGGAACGAGTGTTTAATATAGACTGGTTCAACTATCGTAGTTACAGTAGGGAGGGTTGTTAGTGTGTGGAGAATGACCGGTTGTATGGGCTTGTGTTTTGTAAACAAACACGCCAAAACACCACCCAAATAATAAACTCAGTGTGTCGTAAAAAACTGTTTGTGCATTTTATACATAATGTTATTGATCTATGTTATATATAGCCAAGGTAAATACTCGATAAATAAGCTTCGTGTCATTAAATATGGTATTAACCGGGTTTTGAACCGATAATCTTGCTCGAAATAGTCAAGAAATTGACTATCACGATTGTCAATAAAAATGCTTCAAAAACTTGCTCGAATTTCTCGAAAATTGCTCGAAATAACTTTCCGGCAAGAAATTGCTAAAAAAAAATGCGCCCATGTGACCAGTGCTTTAAGAATTGTATGATATCCTCATGGCAATGGAAACACACACACACACACACACTCACCCCATACACAGTCACACACTCACCATGCACAATCACACACACCCATACACACACCGTACATGCACAAACCATACACACACATACACACACACACACACACACACACACCATACATACACACACCATACACATACACACACCATACACACATACACACACACACACACACACACCATGCACACACCATACAAACAAACAAACACACACCATATACACACACACACACACACACAATGCACACACACACACCATGCACACTCACACACACACACACCATGCACACTCACACCATGCACACACACACACTAATTGTTTTAATTTAGTTCTTGGAACTCTTAAGTGGCAGCGCTTGATGTAAATACTTCTTGGCATTTTCTGTTTATCTAGTAGCAGGTATACACACAGATGTAATATGAGAAAATAAATTATGAATTCTGTCCAGGGAAGTGTTGTGAATATGACCTTGAGATAACACTTGTGTTAAGTGTGAATTTCCCTGTCTAGTGATATGTCCAACTACTACTCTGGGCCGCGAGACAGTGGTAGTGATTACAGATTGCCCACGAGGGGGCTAGTTTATTGGGCACCCCCTTACATCCTGTGCAAGGTGAAGCGCAGAAGCGTTTACAGTGCCCAACTGGGAAGCATGCGGAGTTCATGCTTGCCTTTATGACTCATGCATTAAGGGCGTAAAAGGCCTGAAGGGTCATGGGTTTTGTCAGCAAGTTACATAAAGTGACAATGATGAGTGTGTGGGGGGAAAATTCCCGGTACAATTTATCTGTTTATGGCAAAGTGTGACAGGTCCCTATTAATGTGAGCGGTGTTTATTGAATCAGCTGACCCTGGCTCGACCTTTTGAGAGACGCAAGCCAAGTGATCTAAGAGTCGTGAATAACATGGTGAATTACTTGGTGTTATTCATTTGGGTGAATATTTGTATAAATCAAAGGTGCTGTCACACACACACACACACACACACCACACGTGGCACACCACCAACACACAGTTTCTGAGAAGGAGTTTGAGATTGTATTTAACGAAGTCTTAACTGGGAAAATGTTGTATGGCTTTTGTTATGGGGTAAGTTCTGGCGTGAACATTAAGACTATTTTCATAATTTTTGTAACTAATATTTTTATCTGCCTGGTACAATTATTTATTAATTTGTATTGTAAGTTATGTCTTGATAGTCGATGTAATGTAACAATTTATTTTTGTGTTAATGTTCATATAGATTGGTTCAGTGTTGCGGCTCTGACTCGTCAACGATGTTAATAAGCTCTTGAGTACATACTGCTGGTGAAACTATGTTATATTAACAACACGACAGACAAGTACTATAATACCTTAACATTTAACAATAATTCAGCCTTAATTTAATTTTTTCACCAACTTAAGACACATAACCCAGAAGGAAGTAAGACGGGCAACATAACGCGGGATATCGTGGCTTCACTAAGTGCAAATTATGGAACTTGAGGTAACACATTATGGGAAAATGCGAGCCCTGCTAAGTGGTTCTCCTCAACATGGACGCAAACATCAGATGGACAAAGAAACAGAAGAACCCCGGATATACATTCATTTATTCTACAAAAAAGTTACGTAAACGAGCGTTAAATACGTTTAAGTAATCACAGTTTACGAAGCTGAAGTCGAGATATTAGAAGATGAAGAAGACTTTAGCATATCAGTATACCCCACGACCGGCGCCAGGATGTTAAGTGTGCCATCAGGGTATATTAGCGCTGAGAGACGGGTGCTATCGTGGTATATTAGCATACCTTCACCCTGAATGGTATATCAAAAAGTACAGGATTTACTTCACAGATATTTAGTTATATCTATCGGTATATTATATAAATTATATCAATATATCTGTGTATACCAAATATGGCATCAGAGTATATCACCGTTTGCCATCATATTCTCTAAATAACCTCAAAGTATACCCCCGAATGTTTAATATCATACACTATAAATGACACTGTAGTATGTTAGTATATAATCAGGGTATAACATAAATAATATCAGCATTGCTTAGAATATCATATATATTAAGCGTGAGGAATGGATGTATATGATTCAATATATCACAGTTACATAAAGCGGTATGTCAGCTCATCAGCATATCACTAGAATGACATCAGAGTATAGGACACTATACTCCAATAAATACTGTCAGGTATCTAAGTATATCAGGGTAATCACTGAGAAGTGTCAGAACATATCAGCATATTCCTTGACTGGTAACAAAGCATATCAACATACTCAAAGTATAATCAATGTCTCCGGAATAAACAAGCCAGTGACAGCAGCATATATTTCTGAAAATCAGCTGTGAAATATGTTCAGAACAGCCCAAAGTATACTATAATACTAAGCAACATTTGAAATATACCAGTATACTTCTTAACAGTCAGGGAAAAAATCATTATACAGATTAGTGTCCTCTAAGCAGATCAACTTGTCTCCTGCTTTCTGGGGACCCATTAGTGGCATATCAGTATATCCAAAGAGACACATCGGAGTATATTACCATATATCCCAAGTGCCATGAAGGGATATCAACATACCTGAGTATATTAACTAGCTCTCATAGTCTTCCACTCTCTCTTAGATCCATCAGAATATGTCAGCATATCACCCTATCTTCTGAAGGTCCAGTTTACCTTGTTCCGAAAGTATGTCGAAGCATACTAACAGATCCCCTGAATGCCTTGAGAACATATCAGTATACTTCTAGGTTAATTCATATCATATCAGTATATCCCCTGAATCTAAAGTATAACTAACCTCATTTCAAATTATTATTAGAGTATGTTAACATATTCCCTTAGAAGCATACCAGCATATTCTTATGTCATTACAGTCAACCAGTATACGCTCAGAGATAGATGCAAGCATATCAGGGTATATTAGCATACCCTGTAAGAGAGATATGAGCCTAGCTACATAACCCAGTATATCAGCATACCCCATATGCTCTTATAGTACATCAGCACACCCTCTGAGAGACAGAACCATACCAACATATCAGAACATATTAGTATATCCTTTAGAGTGATATGAACATAATGGCATATCAGATGACAAGAGTATATCAGCATAGTCTTTGAGGAGCATATCAGACCAACTAGCATAAGCTCTTTAAGATAGATGGGAGCATATCTTAAATAGACTTGAACATACCAGAGCATATTAGCATATTACCATATTAGCAAGGTGAGGAGGAGGAGGAGGAGGCAGGTGTCCACCGACCAGGTATGCCGATAGTCTGGTGATAATGTGGGTAAAACTGGTGTGT
>NW_024728668.1:0-16830 GCF_018991925.1 Homarus americanus | reverse complement strand
AAAACATGAGGTCAGGTCATAATGATGACATCCACTAATCCCCACACCAACACACACGTAGAGGAGCTTAAGAGAAGGGTGGTGACGTGACTAGTCAGGTCAGGTCAAAAATAAGGGACCCACAAAATAACTATCATACATCTAGATCAAAGGTTTTCAAAGCATTTTTAACCTTGGGCCACTAACAAATAAATTTATGTAACATATTATCAGTTTTGAACTGACCATCACTAAGGTTTATTGATTTTAATTCCTTAATCAAACTAGCTTCAACCAGAAGTCTTTCTGTGACACAAGATGATTTAAATACTTCTAAGCTTTTTCCCAAGCAATGGGGTGGTTATTATTCCTAACATGAACGAACAAGGCACTGCTTTCAGATGCTGTTCTGATATTATACTTATGTTGTTTGATTCTGAGCTGCAGTGTTTTTCCTGCCTGTCCTACATAATTACAATTACATTTGCTACATGGAATACAATAAACACTTCCATTTACATTCAAACTTGGGCTATTCCTTATTAACATATTGATAATGGTTGAGTCATACTTGAAAACAACATTAATATTTAGAAGTTTGAGGGACCGAACTAACGGGACAAATTCATTACGATAGGGCAGAGTCAAAATATTCTGAAGTGTAGGAACTTGTCTGGTTTGAGAGGAATGAAAGGATTGTTTAGCCCTTTTAAAACAACGATCAACAAACACAGAAGGGTACCCGAGTTTCTGTGCAATGGAACGAATGCGTTTCAATTCATCGTCAATAAATTCAGAGTCACAAATACGCAGACATCTTAAGAACATATCAGAAAAAACTGACATTTTGGTAGACTCAAGGTGATTCGATAAAAAGTGAATGAAACTGTCTACCTGTGTGGGCTTTCTATATACCTTAAATTTATAGTTTTGGCCATTTCTCATGATAAGCATATCAAGGAATGGAAAGGATCCATTTATTTCTCTTTCAATTTTGAATGTGATACTTGGGACAATATCATTAAGCTTGTCTAAAAATTCCAATGGGTCACTGGGTTGTTTTAGGTTGGTGGTCAGGCCAGATGGTCAAGGACCCGGCCTGTTTGTTCATTTGAGGGATAACAAGCATTGCATTGACTGGGATAATGCCTCAATATTACCATGTAAGTCAATTGAGGTAGGAACATCATAGAATCTAGTCTTATTAAACATACCGAAGCATTCAACATGAATTTGAGTAACGGCATGTACAAGTTGGACAATTTTGTAATTAAGAAGATTTGTGATCAGGTGAGAAGGCCGGGTCACTTGACCATCTGACCTGACCACCAACCGTTGTGTGCTATTTAAAGATTAGTAGGGTCATTACCTAATACCTGACCATTGTGGACCTGGTCTCACCCTCCTCTGTATATATACACCTTGATTTGTATTACTCTCCCACTTATCACATCGCTCCTGAACCAAGAAGACCTCTCAACAAGACCTCCTGCTGGACCCGGAACTCTGAAGACCGCCCTCTCCCTTGTGCCATTGTTGGCCATCTTCCCGGACCGGACCACCCACGACTGTCATCGCCGTCAAGCAGCCCCCAAGGCACCCATCACCACCACCAGCTCACCTCCAACGACACTGCCAAAATTCCGGATCACGAAAACGGACGCAAAAACAACATATGCCGCCGTCACAGAGATGGAAAAGCAAAACCCACTGGCCAAGTTCTCAGTGCGGCCCAACCTAAAGGGGGGAGATGATCGTTCACCCCAAAGACAAGAACTCCGCCACCACCCTCGACACTTACCTACAAAACACCACCACCATTACTTCAACCAAGCTAGACCCCGCCCAGAAACTGATGAAGTCGGTAGTCCTCCGGTACCCAAAGGAACTACCTCTCGAACCCCTGGAGAACCACCCGAAGATCCTAAAAGCCGAGAGATGCTCTCCCCTGTCCGACAAGACGGCCACCACGAAACAAGTCCTCATAACGCACTACGGCTCACCCCCAGCACCATAGACCTCAAAACCTGGGGGATCTACGAAGTGAGGCCCTTCGTCCCAGAGCCCCTGCGATGCTTCAGATGCCAGAAATACGGGCACCATCAGACAAGGTGCACGTACAGGGAAATCTGCGCAGTCTGCGCACAGAAGCACGGCACACAGTCCTGCCTCACCAAGCTGAAAAATGGGGAAAAAATTGCCCCCAAGTGTGCCAACTGCGGGGGCAAACACCACGCCTGGAATCCTGGATGCTCCGAGAGAACAAAGAGGGTCCAGGCAAACCGACCAGCAGCAAGACCGGCCCCCACCGCCTACACACCAGCCCCACCAAGTACCTTCGTGTGGGGAACCCAAAGGCCAAAACAACAAAGACAACCTCCTCAGCCAGTCAACACCCAAAGTGCAGCCCAGTTTCCTGGCCCCACTACAGCCACACCTCAGCCACCCAAGCAGCAGAGAACGACAACCACGAGAAAGACAAAAGAAGCACACACCAAGGCACCAGAAGGAATGATACACATATCAGACCTAGCCAATGTACTGACGACCTTCGCGGAGGGCCTAGCCGGACTACTGGGCCACAAGATCCAACCCACACAGCTCCAAATACTCATGGGGAGCGTCCTCGGGCAAGTCGCCACAGCTCCAGCCACCTCAGTGGAGGAAGCCACGCCGGTCCGCACACGAGTAACAGCCGAGGTACACTCTACACCGAAGAAGGCCACCAGAGAACCCAAGACACCGACAGCTCCCAAGATACCGACAGCTCCCAGAAAGAAACTGGACGTTTCAACTCCCCTGAACCGAACCACGGCCCAGAAGGCAAAAACCACAGAACACGAAGACATGGACCTGATTCAGTTGGAATCGAACTTGGACATCTCCATCGAGGACCACCAGAAGTCCCTGATGAAACAGTGGTGGAAAACATCAGCACCCTGAACATCCTTACATGGAATGCTCAGGGCATCAAAAACAAGAAACACCTCCTACAAGAAGCAGCAGCCAAGGACAAGCTTGACATCATACTCCTACAAGAAACACTTCTACAAGAACACCACTGTTTCAAATTCAGCGGTTACAAGACATACAGGAGGCATTTCACGCAGGCGTCAACAAGAGGATGTATGATCTTGGTCAAGTCAAGCATACCCTCCGCCGATGTCACGCAGCAATTTCCATGTGGGGAAAACATCGAGACACAGGCCGTCAAAGTAACCCTCCAAGAACGGGAATTAACTGTTCACAACATCTACAAGAACCCAAGGGGCTCACTGGAGGTTACTCAATTATTTGCTTCGGCCGCCGACCACGCCACACTCATAGGAGGGGATTTCAACGCACATCATCCCTTCCTAAGCTCGGCAAGCCCCACAAATGAAGACGGCCTACACCTATACACCACCTTTCAAGATACACCCGAGATCTGCCTCCTGAACACCGGAGAGCCCACCCACACTAGGGGAGGAAGGCTAGATCTAACCTTCGTCTCCAGTGCACCACAGCCTTCGGCCTCCTGGCAGATACACCCCACGCTGACCAGTGACCACTTCGCCACCCTAACAACGCTCAAGGTGAACAAACTCCCCACTCCACCCCCCCCGAGATGGAGATACAACACTCAAAAGGCAGACTGGGGACTCTTCAAGAAACACCTGGCTAAGTGGCGCGAAAAATCACAGCCGGCCGGCGCAGCACCCGCGGATGAGACAACCCTCCACCACCAATTGGTCGAGGCGTTTCACCTAGCGGCAGAAGAGGCTATCCCAAAAACAAAACCCACATCAAGACAGTACAATGATTACTGGTACTACTGTCCCAGGGTGAAAGAACTCAACCACAGAGTGAACATGGCCCGAAGAAACTACAGGAGACATCCCACGGCAACAAACAGACATCTCCTGCAAGTCATAGTCAAGGATACCAGGGAAGAGAAGGAAGAAATTAAAAACGCAAGCTGGCTCAAGTGGTGCTCCGAACTGAACGAGCACACCACCCTTGGCAAGATGTGGGCCCAGATCCGAAGGGCATCTGGGAAGGCAACACCACCACCACCAACTCATCCCAACCCAGAAGAGGAAGCCGAGAGACTTGCAAAACTGTTCTCTGACCGAGCAGCAACGAAGAACCTCCCGAGACAGGCGGAGGAGACACAACGGCGTCTGCGACAGGTCAGACTCCAGATGATCGAAGAGGCCTGCAACAGTGAAGATGACACTGACAGACCATTCAACCAGCAAGAACTCCAGAAGTCGCCAAAACGAAGCAAGGATACAGCTCCAGGGGCCGACAGGATAACCTACTCCATGCTCTCTCATGCCGGTACAGCCGGACACGAGGCTCTGCTGCAAGCCATCAATGCTTCGTGGACAGCACAAAGACTCCCACCGGAATGGAAGAAGGCAGACATACAGCCCATTCCGAAGCCCAGAGAACCAGACAAGCCGAGGCCCATCTCCCTTCTCAGCTGCATAGCGAAGACCGGAGAAAGAATGGCTCTCAACCGACTCAAGTGGAAAGTAGGCAGCCCACACCCTCACATCTTTGCTTACACCGAGAACACTGGCACAGGCAACAACATCGCCGAGATACTCAGCACAGTGGACAACAAACCAGCTCTGGTGGTCTTCCTCGACCTGGAGAAAGCCTTCGAACTAGCAAATCCATTGGCCATTACAACTACGCTCGCTAAAAAAGGCGTCAAAGGAAGGTTGCTGGGGTGGATCCAGAACTACCTCACACAGAGAGAAGCACGAGTACGCTTTCAGGGAGCAACCTCAAGCTACAGGGTCCACGAAAACGGAACCCCACAAGGAGGCATCCTCAGTCCAATGCTGTTCAATGTCCTGATGGAAAATCTAGTCAAACTTCCCTTCAGACAAACAGCCAAGCTCCTATGCTATGCAGACGACTTACCGCTTATAGTAAGAGGATCGAACAGACTAGCCAACACGCAACACGCACTCCAACTTATAGAAGAGGAGTGCAACAGACTTGGACTCAAGATAAATCCAGCCAAGTCGAAAGCGATGGCCATCTGCACAAACACACCAGACAAGTTGCTCTCCATACAAAACACGCCGGTAGTCTGGACCAACGCCCACCAGTGTCTTGGAATCTGGTTTGACCAGAAACTCACCTTCAAGCCGCAACTCGAGTATCTCAGGCACAGGACGAAGAGCAGATACAATATAATGAGGTCGCTCACCAGCAAATCCGCAGGAGCAAACCTTCATGTGCTCAAAGCCTACTACACGGCCGCCATCAGATCGCTGGTAGATTACAATGCTCCAGCACTCATTGGACTGAGAGAAGACCAAATAGCTAAGCTAGAAGTCATTCAAAACAATGCTCTCAGGACCATGCTCGGAGCACCCATGTGGACCAGAATTTGCAATCTGCAAATGGAAACCGAGCTACCACCCCTGGCAGTACGAGTCAAGCAGGTGACAGCCGATCTCCTCGCCAAAATCTGTAGAGCAGACAAGCCCACAGTTGCCAAGATTTGAATCAGTGCCTCCCTCCACCTCGACCACAGAGTGCGAGGGGCCACCTGGTCGCACGAGGCAAGCGAGGTCATCCGACACCTGCAAGCAGAAACACTCGTCAAGAACAACCAAGACACACGAGACAATGGTTACACTGTTCCTCCACCATGGAGCCCCCCACCAGCCACACTCAAATTCACCGACCTCGGCGATAGTAAAGCCAACCTCCAGAAGGAGGACCTCCAAAAAACATCTCTCCAAGCCATAGCCACCGAGACACCGGCTGATGCAGCATCATACTTCACAGACGGCTCGGTGGACCCAAAACATCACAGATCCGGAGCGGCCTTCTACACCCAAGGTCAGACCCTCAAATGGAGACTTTCCAACGACTGCTCCACCCTACAAACAGAACTGGTAGCAATCTCAAAGGCCCTACAACACGCTGCAACACAACACAACAAGTCCGTCATAATTCACACGGACTCGAACTCGGCCATGCAAGCGCTGCAACACAGTCAACCAAGAGACAACGTCCACATCATCACCTCGATCCTCGCGCAGCTACAGGAATTCCAAAGCCAAAACCGACCAGTCGTCTTACACTGGATTCCCAGTCATGTAGGGATCGGAGGAAACGACGTGGCAGACGAAGCAGCCAAGGCAGCTACACGTTCTAGTAGCGTACACATCCAAGTTCCAGCAAGTGTGCAACAGATCAAGAATCACCTCAGAAAGACTACCAAGCTCCACATCAAAAAGAGCTTCCTTCATGCACTCAACGCTGGTTCCTAATCAGCCAAATGGTACCTGGCGGCCACAAAAGGGGAACCACCTTTCGCTGACAAGAAAACTCCAAGACAAACCCAAGTCAGCCTTCACCGACTACGACTAGGGTACAAGTGCTCCTGGCAGATGATCGGAAATGACGTCATGGAATGCACCTACTGTCAGGAGCCAGCAGCCAACCCACTCGAACACTATCTCCTCGATTGCGAGGTCACACAAAGCCTCCGAAACAGAACTCAAATCTCCCAAGAAACACACACAACACCAGCGGCCACTCTAACCCGAAAGGCCCATACAGACCACATTCACCACCTACTCCGGGTCATCACACGATACCCACCACCCAGATAGCTTAGAAAGCATCCTTTCCCAGCAAGTGCGGACCCCAGTTCGGGGGGCGCGCCACTCCGAGGCTGACCACGTCCAAGAGTGGGGGCCGGTGGTAAGCGTCCACTGATCGGGGGTCCGCTCACACTTGCAACCTGCAGTATCCCTCCAATCTGCAGGTGGGACCACCTCCAATCCCAATCCGGTCTGGCTGCTCCTGGAGCTCCAGCCGGAACCACCAAACGGGCCGCCTATAGGCAAAGGCCCGTGTCGGACTACGGTCCGACAATCTATACAACAACAACAATATTTCTCTCTCTAGTCTGTACTCACCCCTGAAGATGTGAATTACACGAAAGCGCTTGGGAACTTCGTGTTTTCTTCTTTCCTTGTGGTTATCAGCATATACCTAGATCACGCGCACCTACAGTGATTTACTTGCATAAATGGATTCCACGCGCCACTTCTTCATCCTCTCTACAAGCTGTCCTGGACTGTCTCCTTTCGTTACTGAATACTCCTCTTCGATGATCAAGGCCCACAAATTGAAAATACGTTTGAAATTTCTCCAGACATGCCTCAGTGAAAAAGTTATGCCTAGATCAATCCTACCACAACGTGTCCTGAAGATGTCTGACCGCCCCTTTGATGAGTTCCAAGAAATCATCCTAAAGAAACATTTTGAAATAAAGAAAATTGAAGTGGATGAAGCCTTCCGTATTGTAAGACAAAAAAAGCGCGCTTTTAATATGACCATACCGAGCTATTGGAAAAAGTTCATGTTAGACTACTGTTTTGATAACCTGAGACGTGAGCGTTCTGATCTTCAAGCCAAGATAGACCACAAATTGGCACTCCTTATTAGAAATAGTGATTGGACCAAGGATGCCAATAACAACTGTGTAGTGAATCTCTCCTCGAAACAACTAGACAATGATACCTTGTGTGCCCTCGGCTATGGTTTAAGTTTTGATGGTTCTAACAAGGGAGTCGACAGTGTTGACATAGCCAGAGCATTTTGCAATTTGGAGAAATTCAGTAATTTGACAAGTGAAGAAGTGAACATGTGTAAAGGTGTTGTGTATGCATCTATGTCCAAGCCTTGTGTTCCAAACTGTCCAGAAAGATTCACCAAAGCAATCCAAGCCCTTAAGAAAAATAAGGATCTACATGTCACTAAAGCAGATAAAGCCAACACAGTAGTGATCTTAAACAAAGATGACTATATCTCTAAAATGAATGACCTCTTATGTGATACCACAACATATTCTAAACTTATAAATAATCCTCTCAACACTGTCAACACCCAGTTCAACAAAAAACTGAAGTCCCTATTGAGAGGCAAAGCTACGCTCATTAAACATCTTACTTCAACGTCCCCTCCACTGCCATACATGTACGGTGTCATCAAGACCCACAAGCCCAATAACCCAGCAAGACCCATCATTAGCTCAGTTGGGTCAATCTCTTATAAACTATCTAAATGGTTAGTTTCTTTACTAAATCCCCTAGTTGGCAACATTTCTAACTCCAATATCAAGAATAATATGGATCTGGTTGATAAACTCAATAACTTACACATTAATTATGATTTTAAACTGGTCAGCTTTGATGTAACATCACTCTTTACAAAGGTCCCAGTTGATGATTTACTAGAGTTCCTCATAGATTCCCTGGATGACATTTCACTGCCCGTCTCGAAAGACGACTTCATCGAACTCATCAAACTATGTATTAAGGATTGCAAATTCGAATTCAATGGGGAATATTATGCTCAAAAATTTGGTATGGCAATGGGTAATCCACTCTCACCTGTATTAAGCAACCTATACATGGAATTCTTTGAAAAGAAACTATTAAGTAATATTTTACCACCCTCAGCAGTCTGGTTTAGATATGTTGATGATGTATTATGTCTCTGGCCATGTAATGAGGACCTAAAAGCTTTCCTGCCACAACTTAACAACTTAGCCCCCTCGATCAAATTCACTGTGGAATTAGAGCAAGACTGTAAATTGCCATTCCTAGACTGTCTGATACACAGAATAGGTAACACTTTTAAGTTCAGTATTTATAGAAAACCAACTAATGTGTGTTCATACATTCATTATTATTCTGCCCACCATAATAAAGTCAAACAGTCAGTATTTTCAACAATGTTTTTACGTGCCTTGAGAATTTGCAGTCCGGAATTCATCGATGAGGAATACAAATATATATATAATATTGGCTCAAACCTTAAATACCCTAGATCTTTCATAGACAAATGCTTAAACATTACTAAGAAAACTTTTTATAGAACTGACCCTAAGCCCACCCATGACCATAAGAATATCTTAATATTACCATTTCACAAAAATTTCTCACACATTCCTGCACAGCTAAAAACCTGGAACGTCAATGTGGCATTTAAAAACTCATGCACTGTTAAACAAATGTTAATCAAGAACTCCCCCAACAACACAATTGGTTGCATTTATAAAGTTCCTTGCAAGGAATGTAATATGTTTTACTTAGGCCAGACAGGTAAAGATCTTGCAACTAGAATTAAACAACACAAATACAGTGTTAGGACAGGCCAGGAATCCAATGCTCTGTTTGTTCATTTGAGGGATAACAAGCATTGCATTGACTGGGATAATGCCTCCTCAATATTACCATGTAATTCAATTGATAGTAAGAACAACATAGAATCTAGTCTTATTAAACATACCGAAGCATTCAACATGAATTTGAGTAACGGCATGTACAAGCTGGACAATTTTGTAATTAAGAAGATTTGTGACCAGGTGAGAAGGCCGGGTCACCTGACCATCTGACCTGACCACCAACCGTTGTGTGCTATTTAAAGATTAGTAGGGTCATTACCTAATACCTGACCATTGTGGACCTGGTCTCACCCTCCTCTGTATATATACACCTTGATTTGTATTTCTCTCTCTAGTCTGTACTCACCCCTGAAGATGTGAATTACACGAAAGCGCTTGGGAACTTCGTGTTTTCTTCTTTCCTTGTGGTTATCAGCATATACCTAGATCACGCGCACTACAAAGTGATTTAGCCAGTATATATATATATATATATATATATATATATATATATATATATATATATATATATATATATATATATATATATATATATATATATATATATATATATATATATATATATATATATATATTTATATATATATATATATATGTAAATAAATCACTGTAGGTGCGCGTGATCCAGGTATATGCTGATAACCACAAGGAAAAAGAAAACACGAAGTTTCCAAGCGCTTTAGTGTACAGTAATTCACATCTTCAGGGGTGAGTACAAACTAAAGTAGAAGTGCAGAACAAGTTATATATACAGAGGAGGGTGAGATCAGGTCCACAAAGGTCAAGTATAGGTAATGACCCTACTAATCTTCACAAAAGCACCTCAGCGGTCGGTAGTCAGGTCAGAGGGAAAACTGACCCAACCTTCTCACCTGGTTACAAATCTTCTTAATTACAAAATTGTCCAATTTGTACATACCATTACTCAAATTCATGTTAACGGATTCGGTATTATTACGAACCACGCCATCTATTGTGTCATGATCTAACTACCCAGCAGTACAGAACAACGCCATCTAGGGACTCCATATCCTGGTTGTTGCGTCACCTCCTCCAACTCTTCCTCATCAGCTCCTGATCGAGGAGAGTTCAGTTCACTCTGGAAAGTGACCACACTTGGATTACCTATCCTGGAAACCTACAGCATGGTGACTTGCTACCATCTTCTTCAATACTAAGCCCTACTCGTCAGACACTTCAGCACCGCACTTGAGTATTGTAACCCTATATTACCTCCCACCTCCACTTGCTTCAGATTGTTGTATGTTGTATAAATATGTATATACTGTTAAGCCAATGTTGCTTATGTTTAAGTTAAGTATGGTTAAGGGTAAATTATAGAAAGCTGGATATTTTGTTAAGGAATTTATTGTACTTTATTATACACAACAAAAACTCTCATCCTTTGTCTACCCTTTTATAGTCCGATTGTCTTTGTTTGTTTAGTTTTTTTTATTGTTGTTGCCTGTTGGGATCTGGGTAGACTTATAACTATATTCTAAACCAGTTTCTAAATCCCCAACTCGTAACAAATGGCGACCGTGACAGGACCCGACCTTAAGTGTCATATTTCTTCCCCCCTTGTTACTCCTTGTTAATTATTCCTCCCAGTCACTTCTGTTCACAATTGCTTTACGGTGGTTTAAAGTTTCCTTCATATGTGTGTGCATATATTGGTATTATCGTACAGTAAGTGTGACAGACGTAGGATATTAGGTTCCGAGTTTCATAAGGCTTACCTGTTATTACACGTAGGCAGTCGTGTAGTAAGTCTTAACGAGTGTAGGGAAGAATCCGGATCTGTTTAATGCCGTACCCTCGCTCCAGAGTAGGCTGTTCCATAGTCACTAGTTTAGGGTGAAGTGATATCTTGGGACGCCCCGCTCTACCAGGACCCCATAATTATAAAGCCTCAATTACTGTTCTTCTCATTATCTCATTCGGGGTCAATAATAAAGTAACTCAAGGGTTGTTTATCCGGATCTTTATATTAATGCCATAATACGCCCTTCCTGTTTCAAGTATCTTTCCAAGTCTCTTATCCTTATTTAAGGATCTTATCAGAAGAACAATATTCATAAGTGTAATTTCTCTAGGTATAACTTGGGTAGTTTCCGGGACTTTCTGGTTATCCACTGCTGTGATATTTTCTAGGGTAATCCACTTATCTTATCTTTTTGGCCATTAGTTAATTTATCTAGTTTTTCTTAACAATGACCACCTCAGGTTTTGATTTCCAGGATTTTATTGAAAATCCTTCCGTATCTAAATTACGTGTTAATATTCTGAAGAAAGAATGGAAAAGAATAGCCACTTATTACAATATCCCATTGTTACGAGTTGGGGATTTAGAATATAGTTATACGTCTACCCAGATCCCAACAGGTAACAACAATAAAAAACAAAACAAAGACAATCGGACTAAAAAAGGGTAGACAAAGGATGCGAGTTTTCGTTGTATATAATAGAGTACCATAAATCCCTTAACAAAATATTCAGCTTATAAATTACCCTTAACCAAACTTAACCTAAACATTAACAGTATATACATATTAATAAACATAAAACAATCTCGAAGCAAGTGGACGTGGGGAAATTAATACAAGATACTAGTACTTAAGTGAGGAGCTGAGATGGCTGACGAGTAAGGCTGAGTATTGTAGAAGACGGTAGGTAGTCACTGCACGTAGGTTTAGAGGATAGATGATCCTGTGGTCACTTCCCAGAGCCAAGTGCCCTCTCCTCGAATTGGAGCTGACAAAGAAGACTTTGAGGAGGTGACGCAACAACCAGGATAGGGAGAAGGGAAACCTCGGAGTGGTAACTAAGACGAGTCATACTCGTGTCTCGTCCCTAGATGGCGTTGCTCGTGGTGCTGGGTAGGTAGATCAGGACAATAGATGGCGTGCTTCGTAGTGCTGGGTGGAGGGGTTCGTAACACCATATTCACAGCAAATGACTAAGGAAGTGTTAAAAAATCAGGTCATTGAAATATTGGTTCAACAAGAAGTTTTAGAAGAATCCGCTGTTGACCAATTAACGCCCATGTCCAATACACTTCAACCACTATCTACCACCCCTCCTCACTCAGAAGTTGACTCAGGTCTGGCTAGCCCTCAAGAAAAAACACAAAGAGTAGACGCCTTAGAAATAGAACGAGCTAGGTTCGAGTTCCAAATCAAAATGAAAGAACTCCAGTTGGAACAGGCCAAGTTGGAGCATGAGGAAAGAGTAAAGTTGGAACAGGCCAAGTTGGAGCAGGAGGTTAGACTGAAAGAACTACAGGTGAAAGAGACAGAAGTCACCTTAACATCGGAGTTTAAATCAAAAGAATAGGCATTAAAGTAGAGACTACCTGCTTTTAACCCTGCTAATGCTTCTTCCCTTGTTCCCGAGTTTGATGAATCCGATATGGACGGGTCATTTAGGACTTTTGAGAAAATAGCCGGGAAGAATGAGTGGCCTAAGGACCAGTGGGTGTCGGTGTTAGTTCCTAAATTATGTGGTAAGACTCGTAGAGTTTATAACTGTTTAGACCAGATTGATGACTATGATAACGTAAAAAAGAATATCCTCACCTCTTATGCTATCACGCCAGATAGATACAGGCAGAAGTTTCGTAAACTAACCAAAACATTTTCACACACCTTTGTTGAGTTTGCTCAAGAAAAGCTTAGGTTTTTCAAGAAGTGGTTAGAGGCTACAGAGACCTCCACATTTCAGGATTTGTTAAACTTGGTAGTCCTGGAGGAGTGGAAGAGCAAGATACCATTTCACATCTTGAAGCATGTGGAGGAGCGTGGAGAGGTTAATTTAGGGCGTGCGGCTGAGGTGGCTGATGCGTACGCCTTGCTGGTGGAGTCACTGGGCAGTAGGGAACGTGGTACTTTCCAGCATGTTAAGTCCTCCTCTGATGATAACCTTGGGGACGTGAGTGGTAGGTCGAAAGGTCCCACACCTACCCCCCCTGATGCAACCAAGTTTTATTGTTCTTATTGTAAAAAACCAGGCCATACGATCCAGTCTTGTAAACACCCAAAGTGTCGAACTTCTAAAAGTAGTTCCCTGGATCCCAAATTCAAACCAATAGCAACCACCAATGTGGAAAGGCCCCATCAGGATCTCTTCTCTTCATTCACCTATGAGGGAAAAATTTCAATCATAGAGGGGTCTCGTTCTTTCCCTATTCGTATACTACGTGATACGGGCGCAGCACAATCTATCCTCCTGTTTAACGTCATTCCTGATATATCTACAGCATTTACTAATGAGTGTTCTAATTTCAGATCTCTCATCCCATTCTTCCTATCCCTTAGCTAAAGTGCACCTCCAATGTCCCTTGATTACTGGGGAAGTGCAAGTAGCCATTAGGAAAGATCCAATGCCTGTGAGCGGCATTCATTTATTATTGGGTAATGACTTGGTAGGAGATCTAGTGGTTCCCAACATAAAGACAGTCGACTCTCCCTTACCTGTCAACTCCACCACTGACCTTGAAGAAACTATTCCTCACCTTTTCCCATCTTGTGCTGTCACCCGGTCACAGAGTGTGCGAAATGGGCCCTCTTCATCTAAAACCACCTCCAATATCTTCCTACCCACAGAAGATCTGTACAATAAGACCATTAGTAAGGATGAGCTCATTAAAGCCCAACAATCTGATCCATCTTTGAATAAACTTCATCATGCGGCAGTTGAGGGTAAAGATTTTAACACCCTTCCTTGTTTTTATTATCAGGAAGGGGTTTTGATAAGGGCCTATAGACCCCCTGAGCTTACCCATCTAGACACGTGGTCTGAAATACATCAAGTGGTAATTCCCTCCTGAGTCAGACCAGCTTTAATTGCCCTTGCCCACGATGGTATTTCAGGACATTTGGGAATCCTGAAAACATATAAACAGCTCCTCCAACACTATTACTGGCCTGGACTTAGGAAGGATGTGTCAAAGTACCTAAAATCTTGTCATATTTGTCAAATGGTAGGAAAACCAAATGAAAGTATACCAGCAGCTCCCATTAAGCCCATCCCAGTATTTTCTACACCATTTGAAAAGATTGTTGTGGATTGTGTGGGGCCATTACCAAAGACTAAGAAGGGAAATCAATTCCTGCTCACAGTTATGGATACCAGTACACGTTATCCTGAGGCTTTTCCCCTTAAAAGCATCACTTCTAAAAATGTAATCAAACCTCTTTTGCACCTTTTCACTTCAGTGGGCATTCCTAAAGAGATCCAATCCGATCAGGGCACCAATTTTACAAGCAATCTTTTCAAACAGGTGATGAAAGACCTCAGTGTGGACCATTGTACATCTTCGGCTTACCACCCACAATCCCAAGGTTGCTTGGAACGATTCCATCAAACTTTCAAATCAATGCTAAAAAAATACTGTATAGAACACCAAAAGGAATGGGATGAAAGCATAGACTTGTTACTCTTTGCCATCAGGGAATGTCCCCAGGAGTCATTGGGTTTCTCCCCGTTCGAGTTACTATATGGGAGAAAAATTAGGGGACCCCTTAAAATAGTAAAGGAGCAGTGGTTTGACACTCCATCTATTAAGCCCACAACAGTTTCCCAATACATTGACACTTTACGGGACAAATTAACTGAAGTCGGAACCATTGCTCAGTCAAACTTAAAAAAAGTCCAAGACAAAATGGTGAAGTCCCAACCTAAATTAGTTGAAAGATCATTTTCTCCAGATAACAAAGTGTTACTCTTTCTACCCATTCCAGGCTCTCCCCTTAAAAGCAAGTTTACTGGTCCCTATATAGTTGCTAATAAACTATCTCCCCTCAACTATATAGTCCATACTCCTGATCGCAGATCCCAACAGGCAACAACAATAAAAAAACTAAACAAACAAAGACAATCGGACTATAAAAGGGTAGACACAGGATGCGTGTTTTTGTTGTGTATAATAAAGTTCAGGCATTTTGGGTTATCTTTATTACTACATTCTCTGAATGTGTGGCCCTCTGTTGCACATTCGGAGCAGAACTTCTTATCTTTTAGTGGACAATTTACGGCTAGATGATTATATTTGTAACAGGTCCAACAGGGTGTTATTGGAAAAAATTCCTCCTGCTCAATTTGATGTTTTGTCAGATGGTAGTGGGAAATACAGAGGCCATTCTCTATGGCTTTTTGTGCCATGGAGATCTCTCCAAACCTGACCTTCATCATGGTAGGAGCACCAGGCATTAGCACAACCTCCTCGACTCTGGCCCATGTGTTCTTCTCTTCTATGTTATTGGCAATATCACTTGGTGTTTGTTTCAGTATGTTCTTAGCTACCCTTTTAATCACTATGGATTTTTTGGCTCGTAGTTGTGGTGGTATTACTATTTCGAATCCGTGCTCTTTTAATTTCTTTGTTGATTCGTCTGAGAGCATGTTGTCCACATCTTTTTCTTCAAGGCACAGGACTATGTATGAGTCCTTTGTTTCTCTATTAATGCGGCGAATTTGATGTTTAACTGGGCACACAGTAGTATACCCAGTTCCTCCTTACGTTTTTCCGATACGCCCCCCAAGAGGGAGCGTACCCGTATCCTGTTTCCGGTTGTCCTAGGCATTGCATTTGGTCGTTCTCCGTGTCGTCAGTATTAATATGGTTTTTACAGTCACCCTACCTATTCCAGGCGAGCAACCTAAACACAGGAATTACAACACCCCCCACCGCCACTTGCTGGTCGAATGGTCGTAGGGTGGTTCCTGTGTCACTCACCTAGTAACCCCGTTAGGGGAACCTATATCCCTATTGTTGAAATTGCTCACTTATAGGCGTGAACTTGATGTGTACCTATTCGGGGGAGGGGTGGAGGATTAAGGATTTGCGACCCCCTTCCTAGGTGGAACACGCACGATCACGGTTTCCCAGGAAGGCTCGGCGGAGGGGTGGGTTCTGCTCCTACCCCCTTTCGTGTTCACAAACCCCTACAGTGGAGGTGAACAGTTACAGGGGGGACCCAAGGACGAATACACCTCTAGGGTGCAGGTCCCCAGGCCAGAGTGAAAAAAGAAGGAAGAACAAGGTAAAACAGCCAGAGGTGCAAGTGACACCGGTGGGATCGCGGCCCAAATCCGCTACAGAAAGCCGTTACAGATCACCCGATCAGGGCCGCCTCTGATCAGGAGTCACCCCTGATCAGTTGGGAAGCACAGAAAGGGCGTTGTCTGCAACGAGCTTACCGGTTGTGTGTAGTGATGGTGGTGGGGTGGTCGATTTCGTTTAGGTCGTCAACGGTTGAAAGACAGGCTGGCAGGCTTTAGCAGTGAAGGTTCTGGAAAGAGGTCCGTTCACGGCGAAGGAATTCATCAGAGGCGGCCCAGATTGGGTGCTCTGCGACGGTTTCCTGCAGCGGACGCCTGCCGCGACCCCATTGGTGTTTGTTGCACCAGTGGCTATTCCTCCTTTATTCTTCCTTCTATTTCGCTCTGGCCTGGGGACCTGCATCCTAGAGGTGTATTCGTCCTTGGGTCCTCCCTGTAAATGTTCACCTCCCTCTCAGGAGTTTGTGAACACGAAAGGGAGAAGGAGCAGATCCATCCCTCCGCCGAGCCTTCCTGGGAAACCGTGATCGTGCGGGTCCACCCGGGAAGGGGGTCGCATATCCTGTATCCGCCCC
>NW_024728667.1:0-9196 GCF_018991925.1 Homarus americanus | reverse complement strand
GAAAATTATAAATATTTACTTTAAAAGGTCGATATAAATATGCCCTTGTACTGTACTGTATATGCACAGTCCGGGGGAGGTAAAATGCTCAGGGGAACCAATTGACTATTTGTACCTACTAGACGAGGGGTGTGGCTTACGGGCCAGCTTAGTGTGGAAATACTGTAGAAGTATAGTAGTAAATAAACCAAGTTGTGGGTGGACTTCAACTAATTTAACTAACCTAACCTAGATTAAACGTAACTAACCTAGACTGAACCACATCAATAATAAGTTGAGCTATTATACAGTAAATATATTTCAAAATTTTTTATTGGAAGAACGTCAATTTAATGTATATCATTAGCCACTTATGTTAACTGATCATGAATTCAGAAAGTAAATTTTGAAGTTAGATAAAATTAAGACTTTAGTAAATTATTAAATTTACTTGAGTACAGTTGGAGACGGTTTTACGTACATGTGGTCTATTGGTAGATGGAAATTATACCTCTAACTTCTTATTCTATACAAATAACTCGAAATATATTGCAGGTGACAGATGATGTATTTGAAGGCCAACTTAGAGGAAGCAACAGAACCAACCTTGAGCAAGATGTAACACACCACATGTTAATTCAGCCTCCACAGTTAACTTACCTACAGTATGTCTCTTTGCATGGTTGCCCTAAAAACCACTGGGTGTAAGATTGAAGATGAGTGACTTGCTTTGTGAGAAGGGTCGGGAAGAAGGAACGTTGGGCAGTGGAGGGGGCGCTCGTACGTTGGGCAGTGGAGGGTCGCTCGTACATTGGTCACTGGAGGGGCGCTTGAACGTTGGTCAATGAAGGGTCGCTCGTACGTTGGGCAGTGGAGGGTCGCTCGTACGTTGGGCAGTGGAGGGGCGCTCGTACGTTGGGCAGTGGAGGGGCGCTCGTACGTGGGCGGTGGTGGTGTGCTCATATAATGGTTAATAGAGTGAATGTTATAAGTATCAGAGTAAAATAACGTTCTATGAAGGAATATTGGAGATGATGCCTGTGAGAAGGCTGCTGCTGCAGTAAGGCTCGTGCTCAGTGTAAGGTGTTACAGGAGGGTCCTAGAGTGCATGGATATTTGCACGATGCAAGTATGGAATGCAAGAAATTTTAGGGTAAATGTTGTGTATTTGTAGAGATACAATAATGTAAATTAAGACTAATCTACATTCAAAATTTTATTGCAGGTGGTTGGTGTACAAGAAGTGTAACCAAGACGGCCAGATGACCACAGCGAGTGTTCCCACAACTGTACTGTACCAGCACACACCTTCAAGACTACTGCCTTAAGCACAAACTTTTATTCTACAATTGAGAAAACATTTAAAGTACAGTAAAGTAATATATTTAAGAACGTATAAGTAAACCTCCAGTCAAGCCATACAGATAAAGAAAAGGTTATATATTGTTACGAGTTGGGGATTTAGAAACTGGTTTAGAATATCGTTGAAAGTCTACCCAGATCCCAAAAGGAAACAACAATAAAAAAACTAAACAAACAAAGACAATCGGACTATGTTACGAGTTGGGGATTTAGAATATAGTTATACGTCTACCCAGATCCCAACAGGTAACAAAAAAAACAAAACAAAGACAATCGGACTATAAAAGGGTAGACAAAGGATGCGAGTTTTCGTTGTGTATAATAAAGTACCATAAATTCCTTAACAAAATATTCAGCTTATAAATTACCTTTAACCAAACTTAACCTAAACATTAACAATATATACATATTAATACAACATAAACAATTTTGAAGCAAGTGGACGTGGGGGAGGCAATACAAGATACAAATACTTAAGTGAGGAGCTGAGATGGCTGATGAGTAAGGCTGAGTATTGTAGAAGACGGTAGGTAGTCACTGCACCGTAGGTTTAGAGGATAGATGATCTTGTGGTCACTTCCCAGAGCCAAGTGAAGTCTCCTCGAACTCGAGCTGACAAAGAAGACTTGGAGGAAGTGACGCAACAACCAGGATATGGAGAAGGGAAACCCCGGAGTGGTAACTAAGACTAGTCATACTCGGGTTTCGTCCCTAGATGGCGTTGCTTGTGGTGCTGGGTAGGTAGATCATGACAATTGATGGCGTGGTTCGTAACACACCCCCCCTCCAAAGACCTCCATAGCGCGGGCGCAAAGGAGGTGATCACCTGGTGCGTCTGGAGAGTAGCTGCTGCATTTCCACTGGAGCTCGGGATAAGGAGTCCGCAATCAGGTTGTCCACCCCCTTTATGTGCCGGACTTGTAGATTATAGGGCTGGGTGAGGAGAGCCCAGCAGATTCGCTGGTTGGAGGTCTTGTTGGTTTGGATGAACGTGAGTGGGTTATGGTCATTGACTAGAAGTTTGTTTGTGGGCAAGACTGAGGTAACATTCAAAGCTTCTTTATTGCCAACTTGCAGAGCCAGGGCCTCCTTCTCTATGGTCGAGTGGTGGTCTGATGTTTTCAACTTGGCGATAATATGCCACAGGGTGAAGAACATCAGTGGTTGGAATCGGGTTGTGAGCTGTTACTCCGACACCTAGCGTCGATTTGCAGATGGAAGGGCAGGTGTAGTCAGGGGGGTGGACTACAGGCTTGCGGAGGCAAGAAGGCTTTGAGGGCGGTGAAGAACTGATCGCACCTCTGGTTCCAGATGTGAGGGACCGCAGAACTGGTAAAGGTGTGTGAGGTCGGCCACGCTGGAAAGTTGCAGAAGACCATCGGTAGTAGCCGCACATCCCCAGGAAGCGCATGAGTTCCTTCCTCGTCCTTGGAGTGGGGAAGGACAAGATGGCTCTAACGTTTGCGTTCTTGGGTCTCACCATACCATGCCCAACGATATGTCCCAGGTAAGTCACTGAGGCCCGGCCAAAAGCAGATTTAGCCAGGTTTATGGTGAATCCAGTCTCTTGCAGTCGTGCAAACAGTATCTCCAAACGCACCAGATGTTCGTCCTAGCTGTCCGACACCACCACCAGGTCATCCAGGTAGGCGAACGTCCCACCTAGGTCCTGAATAAGGTAGTTGATGGCCCTCTGGAATGTGGCCGGAGCATTAGAAAAGCCAAACGCCATAACCAAATATTGAAAAAGACCAAATGGAGTTATAAATGCCGAGATTATTTTTGCCCTATCCGTGAGTCCCACTTGATAATATCCTTTCAACAGGTCCACGGTACTGATAAATTTTGCACAGCCTATGCTGTCTATTATATCTTCAATCAAAGGTAAAGGGTAGGAGTCTGAGACAGTGACCTGGTTCACTTTACGATAATCGGTACAGAAACGAAAAGTGCCATCGGGTTTTGGAATGAGAAGGCAAGGTGAAGCCCAGGGGGAGGTACTAGGCTCAGCTAAGTTATGTTTTAACAAAAAATCTACCTCCTTTTTCATAATCTCTCTTTTTTGTGGATTTAGTCGATATGCTGATTGCCTAATGGGTTGTACATCATCTGAGATTAGCTTAATATCATGTTTAAGTATATTGCAAAAACCTGGGAGGTCTGACGTGACTTTAGGAAATGTTGATAATAACTTAGTGAGATCTTTTGCTTGAGATGGATTCAGAACAGAAAAATACTCATCCAAGTTGTTGAGTATGTGACTGTTAGCAGGGTTTTCTTTAGGTTGAGGGAAGTCTAAATTCTCCAATAGGTCCATGTCATCTGTCTCCGGCTCCGGCCCTGACAAAACCGTATGCAATACAGGTTGACTTATAGCCTCTGGGATGTCTTCCTCTGACTGCCTGGAATTGTAAAGTTTCATGAGATTAATGTGAACAAGTTGTGAATCTTTTCTGCGATCAGGAGTATGGACTATATAGTTGAGGGGAGATAGTTTATTAGCATCGACTTGAAAGTTTTGATGGAACCGTTCCAAGCAACCTTGGGACGGTGGGTGGTAAGCCGAAGATGTACAATGGTCCACACTGAGGTCTTTCATCACCTCTTTGAACAAAGATGGATCAGATTGTTGGGCTGTAATGAGCTCATCCTTACTAATGGTCTTATTGTACAGATCTTCTGTGGGTAGTAAGATATTGGAGGTGGTTTTAGACGAAGAGGGCCCATTTCGCACACTCTGTGACCGGGTGACAGCACAAGATGGGAAAAGATGAGGAATAGTTTCTTTAAGGTCAGTGGTGGAGTTGACAGGTAAGGGAGAGTCGACTGTCTTTATGTTAGGAACCACTAGATCTCCTTCCAAGTCATTACCCAATAATAAATGAATGCCGCACACAGGCATTGGGTCTTTCCTTATGGTTATTTGCACTTCCCCAGTAATCAAGGGACATTGGAGGTGCACTTTAGCTAAAGGATAGGAAGAATGGGATGAGATATCTGAAATTAGAACACTCTCATTAATAAATGCGGTAGATATATCGGGAATGACGTTAAACAGGAGGATAGATTGTGCTGCGCCCGTATCACGTAGTATACGAATAGGAAAAGAACGAGACCCCTCCATGATTGAAAATTTTCCCTCATAGGTGAATGAAGAGAAGAGATCCTGATGGGGCCTTTCCACATTGGTGTTTGCTATTGGTTTGGATTTGGGATCCAGGGAACTACTTTTAGCAATTCTACACTTTGGGTGTTTACAAGTCTGGATCGTATGGCCTGGGTTTTACAGCAAGAACAATAAAACTTGGTTGCATCAGGGGGGGTAGGTGTGGGACCTTTCGACCTACCACTCACGTCCCCAAGGTTATCATCAGAGGAGGACCTAACATGTCGGAAAGTACCACGTTCCCTACGGCACAGTGACTCCACCAGCAAGGTGTACTCATCAGCCAGCTCAGCTGCACGCCCTAAATTAACCTCTCCACGATCCTCCACATGCTTCAAGATGTGAAATGGTATCTTGCTCTTCCACTCCTCCAGGACTACCAAGTTTAACAAATCCTGAGGTGGCCATTAAGAAAACCTAGATAAATTAATTAATGGTCAAAAGATAAGATACGTGGATTACCCTAGAAAATATCACGGCAGTGGATAACCAGAAAGTCCCGGAAACTACCTAGGGAAATTACACTTATGATTATTGTTCTTCTGAGAAGATCCTTAGATAAGGATAAGAGATTTTTAAGGGGAAGGGCGTATTACGGCATTAATATAAAGATCCGGATTAACAACCCTGAGATACTTGAAAGAGGAAGGGCGTATTACGGCATTTTATATAAAGATCCGGATTAACAACCCCGAGATACTTTAAAGAGGAAGGGCATATTACGGCGTTAATATAAAGATCCGGATAAACAACCCTGATAAATGGTATGATTGACCCTGAATGAGATAATGAGAAGAACAATAATTGAGGCTTTATAATTATGGGGTCCTGGTAGAGCGGGGCGTCCCAAGATATCACTTCACCGTAAACTAGTGACTATGGAACAGCCTACTCTGGAGTGAAGGTACGGCATTAAACAGATCCGGATTCTTCCCTACACTCGATAAGACTTACTACACGACTGCCACGTGTAATAACAGGTAAGCCTTATGACACTTGGAACCTAATATCCTACGGCTGTCACTCTTACTGTACGATAATACCAATATATGCACACACATATGAAGGAAACTTTAAACCACCGTAAAGCAATTATGAACAGAAGTGACTGGGAGGAATAATTAACACTGAGTAACAAGGGAGGAAGGAATATGGTACTTAAGGTCGTGTCCTGTCACGGTCGCCATTTGTTACGAATTGGGGATTTAGAATATAGTTATACGTCTACCCAGATCCCAACAGGTAACAAAAAACAAAAAAAACAAAGACAATCGGACTATAAAAGGGTAGACAAAGGATGCGAGTTTTCGTTGTGTATAATAGAGTACCATAAATCCCTAAACAAAATATTCAGCTTATAAATTACCCTTAACCAAACTTAACCTAAACATTAACAATATATACATATTAATACAACATAAACAATTTTGAAGCAAGTGGACGTGGGGGAGGCAATACAAGATACAAATACTTAAGTGAGGAGCTGAGATGGCTGACGAGTAAAGCTGAGTATTGTAGAAGACGGTAGGTAGTCACTGCACCGTAGGTTTAGAGGATAGATGATCCTGTGGTCACTTCCCAGAGCCAAGTGCTCTCTCCTCGAATTAGAGCTCACAAAGAAGACTTGGAGGAAGTGACGCAACAACCAGGATATGGAGAAGGGAAACCCCGGAGTGTTAACTAAGACGAGTCATACTCGTGTCTCGTCCCTAGATGGCGTTGCTCGTGGTGCTGGGTAGGTAGATCAGGACAATAGATGGCGTGGTTCGTAGTGCTGGGTGAAGGGGTTCTTAACAGACTATAAAAGGGTAGACAAAGGATGCGAGTTTCTGTTGTGTATAATAAAGTACAATAAATTCCTTAACAAAATATCCAGCTTTCTATAATTTACCCTTAACCATACTTAACTTAAACATTGGCTTAACAGTATATACATATTTATGCAACATACAACAATCTGAAGCAAGTGGAGGTGGGAGGTAATATAGGGTTGCAATACTCAAGTGCGGTGCTGAAGGGTCTGACGAGTAGGGCTGAGTATTGAAGATGGTAGGTAGTCACTGTGCCGTAGGTTTCCAGGATAGGTAATCCAAGTGTGGTCACTTCCCAGAGTGAACTGAACTCTCCTCGATCCGGAGCTGATGAGGAAGAGTTGGAGGAGGTGACGCAACAACCAGGATATGGAGAAAGGAAACCCGGAGAGGTGACTAAGACTAGTCATACTCAGGTCGCGTCCCTAGATGGCGTTGCTCGGTAGTGCTGGGTAGTTAGATCATGACACAATAGATGGCGTGGTTCGTAATACACCCCCCCTCCAAAGACCTCCGTAGCGCGGGCGCGAAGGAGGTGATCACCTGGTGCGTCTGGAGAGTAGCTGCTGCATTTCCACTGGAGCTCGGGATAAGGAGTCTGCAATCAGGTTGTCCACCCCCTTTATGTGCCGGACTTGTAGATTATAGGGCTGGGTGAGGAGAGCCCAGCGGAGGATTCGCTGGTTGGAGGTCTTGTTGGTTTGGATGAACGTGAGCGGGTTATGGTCGGTGAAGACTAGGGTGGTTTGTGGGCGAGATTGGAGATAACATTCAAACTTCTTTATTGCCAACACCAGAGCCAGGGCCTCCTTCTCTATGGTCGAGTAGTTGGTCTGATGTTTTTTCAACTTGGCGGAGTAGTATGCCACAGGGTGAAGGACATCAGTGGTTGGGTCGGGTTGTAGGAGCACAGACCCCACTCTGACACCGCTAGCGTCGATTTGCAGATGGAAGGGCAAGGTGTAGTCAGGTGGGTGGACTACAGGCTTGGAGGCAAGGAAGGCTTTGAGGCGGTGGAAAGACTGGTCCCACCTCTGGTTCCAGATGTAAGGGACCGCAGAACTGGTAAGGTCTGTGAGGGGTCCGGCGACGCTGGAGAAGTTACCGCAGAACCGGCGGTAGTAGCCGCACATCCCCAGGAAGCGCATGAGTTCCTTCCTCGTCCTTGGAGTGGGGAAGGACAAGATGGCTTTAACGTTTGCGTCCTTGGGTCTCACCATACCATGCCCAACGATATGTCCCAGGTAAGTCACTGAGGCCCGGCCAAAAGCAGATTTAGCCAGGTTTATGGTGAATCCAGTCTCTTGCAGTCGTGCCAACAGTATCTCCAAACGCACCAGATGTTCGTCCCAGCCGTCCGACACCACCACCAGGTCATCCAGGTAGGCGAACGTCCCATCTAGGTCCTGAATCAGGTAATTGATTGCCCTCTGGAATGTGGCCGGAGCATTAGAAAAGCCAAACGCCATAACCAAATATTGAAAAAGACCAAATGGAGTTATAAATGCTGAGATTATTTTTGCCCTATCCGTGAGTCCCACTTGATAATATCCTTTCATCAAGTCCACCGTAGTAATAAATTTTGCACAGCCTATGCTGTCTATTATATCTTCAATCAAAGGTAAAGGGTAGGAGTCTGAGACAGTGACCTGGTTCACTTTATGATAATCGGTACAGAAACGAAAAGTGCTATCGGGTTTTGGATGAGAAGGCAAGGTGAAGCCCAGGGGGAGGTACTAGGCTCAGCTAAGTTATGTTTTAACAAAAAATCTACCTCCTTTTTCATGATCTCTCTTTTTTGTGGATTTAGCCGATATGCTGATTGCCTAATGGGTTGTACATCATCTGAGATTAGCTTAATATCATGTTTAAGTATATTGCAAAACCCTGGGAGGTCTGACGTGACTTCAGGAAATGTTGATAATAACTTAGTGAGATCTTTTGCTTGAGATGGATTCAGAACAGAAAAATACTCATCCAAGTTGTTGAGTATGTGACTGTTAGCAGGGGTTTCTTTAGGTAGAGGGAAGTCTAAATTCTCCAATAGATCCATGTCATCTGTCTCCGGCTCCGGCCCTGACAAAACCGTATGCAATACAGGTAGGCTTATAGCCTCTGGGATGTCTTCCTCTGACTGCCTGAAATGGTGAAGTTTCGTGAGATTAATGTGAACAAGCTGTGAATCTCTTCTGGGATCAGGATTATGGACTATAGTAGGTGTGTCAATTTTGTCAACATGTTAAAAATAAAATTTGGTAGTCAAAATATTGTGCCTCTTTATGTCTAAACTTGAGATTAGCAAACAAAAATGAATTGAAATAACCCTCACCTACATCAATTATACTTTAAAGTTTCAAATATCAGTATTTCAACAAATTAATGAGACTTGATTAGAATTATTCACTTGATATTAACTAATCTCATGTAAGCATATGGATTATGGAGTATTTTATGGTTCTATAGCTTGTGTACAATATGCATGTCAGAACATGAACATGAACAGGCTCTCCGTGTGGGACAGTTTAATTTTGTTTTGACTTGTACCAAGCGTGAGGATAAGGCGCCCGGCTCACTCTCCTTCTAGATATCATAGACGGTGGTTTGCTCTCATTGCACTTGCACCTACTCTACCAGACGAATTCTACATTTTAATTATTGTAGGTAGGGCATATTGATTGTCGCAGTTACTTATATCATTGTATAAAACATTATGTTCTAAGAAATTATTATGTTATTTCTGTTACAGCATTTTTGATAAACAAATTGATATTTTTTGAAACAACAATTGAATTATGAAACATTGAAATATTTTTCTATTTGTCAGATAGTGTGAAGATGTCAAAATTGAAGACAAGAAGTCAGTTGTCAACCCACTTGG
>NW_024728666.1:0-20000 GCF_018991925.1 Homarus americanus | reverse complement strand
TTGTTTTCACTTTTCTCGTATATTTCATTCCTTTTGAAATTATCTACTGATTGTATTTTTCCGTAATTTGCTCCTTAATTGTTTACGGTTTTAGAACATTATGTCGATCTCGGCCTTTCCCGTGGCTCTTTTGCTATTATATCTAATTCATACTAATTACATATGAAGGGAATCACAAATTGAACATTATGGCCATTTTTCCTATTAGTTTACTTAATTTTTCTACATGAAACCAATAATGTGTCCAAAGACTGGACCCCACTGTTCAAAGAATCCAAGCTGCCTACTATCAACAAAAAAAAAATATGCTTCTTCATACCTTCTTACAACATTTTCAATCCTACCAACATTGCATATAACTCAGTTTAGTTGATGATATAAAACTTCTCAACCGAAGTCCATTTTAGATCATCATTTCCTTGTTCTATGCTGTTTTATATGATCCTGCACCATACTGGATGGGAATGGAGTAAGAATCAAGATGAATTCATGGAACGAACGATAATGAATAAGTAATACGTAAAACAAAGGAAAGTCACGAATTAATGGAGAATTTTATATATTTTTATTGTAATTATAGTCTTGGCAAGAGAGATGAAGACGTTTGTTCAGAATATATTTTCAAGCTAAAAAACCTTTGATTTATTAAAAAAATCCCGTGAGTTATTTATTTAAGAACAAAAGAACAAGTACAATTTTCAGTCTTTTCTTAAAGGAGCACGTACTCAGCGAACTAGATGTGCATGTACGTACTCAGCGAACTAGATTGCATGTACGTACTCAGCGAACTAGATGTGCATTAGGTTTCCAACTTTAAAATGTTTCCAAATTAATCTTTTCATCCTTATTAAATTTCCAAAGTTATCTCTAATGCAATGTACCCCAAGTCATCTATGCTGTAAGAGTAGAAGATGGCGGTAATGTTGAAGATATTAATGAGCGGGCGAGTTAATGTACAGGCTGGCGGGTCGGTCAAGAGCTGGCGGCCAGTTTTCTTTTTTTCTTTTATAAGTTAGAAGTCCAGTGGAAGGTTGTTTATTTGTCCTTGATCTTTGCAAACGTCTTTGACCGTTTAATTTAGGACTAAAAAATACAAATAAAATAACAACTCGATAATAATTAACCATGATAGTAATGAGTGATTATTATTATTGTCATTTTTATTGGGAATTAACACGTGAATTGTCATCATCATCAATATTATTAATTATAGGAAAAAACACATCAATCGACAATAATCCTATTATTTCCTACACAAAAAAATCTCGTAATAGTGTTGTATCGCGAATGACTCACTCACATGCAGCCTCGTTGACTCTTCCTCTGTCAACCTGTTAATGGAAAAAATATATTTATTTATTTTTATTTATTTTTTGACTGCCGATTAATACAGTAATTGGACTAATCGGTTCTCTACCTCACATTAACCGAGTCACCAGAGATGATGATGATAAATAATAATAATAATAATAATAATAACCGTGGCATTAGGGACAATAAATTGTATTATTAGAGAAGGTGTTATGTGAAGCTTTAGTGGTTATTTTGTGAAGCTTTATTGGTTATTTTGTGAAGCTTACCCTGTAGTCGATGTTAGTTTGTGAAGCTGAGGATATTGTTAATATTAAATATATAAGTAGAAAGTTAAATGAAAATTGCTAATATTGGTAATAATACTGTATAAAGTATAACGACTTAAAAGTATTAGTAATGACAATTTTGAATAAAAGAAAAAACTTAAACAATTAACAGTTGAAATATATTAAGGTTTTATGATTTAACACAATATTGATACAAAATAAAACATAAAATTATAGCAAAATTTTGAGATTTAAAAACATTTCTTAATATAATATCTTTTAAAACTTGACGATAATTAAATGTTAAAATTAATATCAAATGGAAAACTGGTCATAATTACAGTAATAAAGTATAAAACTGTCGTCGACAAGTGAAATATAATAAATATACCGTAATAATGCTGCCTTTTAAAGTAACGTACAGAAAGATTTGTAACTTCATAAACTAATTATACTGATAGTGAAGATAAATAAATAATAGTATCAAAATTATTACAAGAGTTAATGATGGTGATAGTAAAACATGATAAATGATGATAATGGTAAAAGTGTAGCTAGTGAGATGTGTACAGCTTGTTCAAATCAGGGAACTCTCGTGATTTGAGTCGAGTCACTCCAGGTAACGCAAGCGCTAATCGTTTTTAACATTTTTTTTTAATTTAAAGATAAACCTACGTTATCGATATATTCGCATGCTAATATTTACTAACCTGACTTCGGATATCGCTCTAGATCAACACTTAATTATTAATATTACTTACAGTTGCAGAATAAAAAGTATGTGAATCTTGATGTTAACAATATACATCATATTTAGTGTAATACCAGGACACCTCTACCCACTACAGTCATTATCTTTCTCCGTCGCATCCTCGGCGATAACATGTGAGCAAGTGGTGATCATTAACGCTCCTTCAAGAATTTTTCAATCTCCTCTCACTGCAGTAATCGTGGTTCACAAGTTTCGTCCTCTCCTCTCATTTCCGCGTTTTTCTCTCTTCGCTCCAATTCTGGAAGAGGTTTTCGCGCCATTTCCCGATTATTTTTTGCCATGTTTGTTTACCTCGTGTGTTATTGTTTAAATGTTTTTTGTTGTGACTTTATTATTATTGTTTTATCATTTTTTTTTATTTTTGGGCAAGAAAACTATGTACCTCGGTTGATTTTATTATATACTAACTATTATTATCAACTGTGAATAATGTATTTATTATAATATTGAAAGTAATCATTAGTAATCTAAATAGTAATAACATTAAAAACAATGAGAGTTAAAACAAATTTATAAATAAACCAAAATATATTGAACTTCGTCAGCCCCTCAAGACGCTGTCAGTATGTAGTAACTATAAAGCTCCACATACCAGCCTTCTCTCTCATTCTCCTCCGTCTCTGATTGCTTCTCACTATCCTCATCTCTCGGATTGTCTCGTTATCTCGCATTTCCATGATTGTTTCTCATCTTTCTTATCATCTCATAGAACCTCGAATACATCACCATTGAGTAAATCTTCGCCTGACATAACTTACTGTGTCATTAAGACTAAACGGAACGGTAACTCAAGGCTGTTATTGGTCGTACTAACAACGTTTATACAGTATATTACGAGTTTGTGTTTTCTGGATCTCTATTGCATTAACCTTTATTCGTTTTATTTGGTTATTATTCTGTTATCAAATAATTTCCTCCAATATATTCTCATGGATCCGTGACGCCATACAACCTGGTGATGACGTCATAAAGTTTGGGATTTGTAGTTGCCATGGATCTCCATTAGGACGTCATAATTATTGATGTCTCGCTTGATTGATAACTTCATATTTTCCAGGTAGGCTTCTCAAGTGTGTGTGTGTGTGTGTGTGTGTGTGTTTAGAAATTCCTGAATCACAAAATGGAATATATCTTTAGTTAAGTTTTGGTTGGGTTAAGTCATATTAAATTTGAGTGGGATGATTAAGGCTATATGAGGATAGTTAAGTTAGGTCATGTTAAAGAGGCTAAGGTTAAGTTAGGTCATGTTAAAGTGGCTTCAGGTTAAGTTAGGTCATGTTAAAGTGGCTCCAGTTAAGTTAGTCATGTTAAATTGGCACAGGTTAAGTTAGGTCATTTTAAAGTGGATCAGGTTAAGTTGTTATGCTAGTATAGGTCGTATTAAGTTTGCTGATGTTAGGTAAAGTTATATTAGATAAGGTCAAAATATAAGTTGGACTTGGTTGGAGTTAAATCAGGTTAAGGTAAGTTAGGTCAGGTGGTTAGGTTAGTGGAAACTTTGTCATACTTCCAGCTCTATCTTAATTGTTTGATAAAATTTTAAACAGTCAGTAAATGAAAATAAAATAAATATAATAAGTAAGTTAAGGAATTTCAGTATAAGAAACACGCCTTACATGTTCCTTCCCTCCTCATAACAGTGAACGGATCTGAAGGCCCACTAGTGGCTTATTTACATGCTCACGGGATGTGCAACTTCACACGCTGGGTAATATATGTATTTCATATTTTTAGGAATTGGCAGGGAAAAATTTGGCGCGGGTCTCATTGAAAGTAAATAATATACAAATGTTGTGTGGAATTTTCCATGTTTTCGATATTTTCGTGAATTTATTGATGTTAGCTGTCAGTAGAAACTGAGAGTAGATATTGCTTTTGGTTTAATCGTAAGTAATTGGTTAAAAAATCACCTTGGTTAGGTTAAGTTTTTTAATCAAGGAGAATATGGTAAAAATCGCTTGAGGTTGTTAATGTTATAAATTCACTGTAAACCGATCGTCAGATTTGATATATGTTCTGAAGGTAATAAATGTCACCAAAAAATAGCTAGTAAAAATGCAGTTTTGTAGTTCCTACATCTTGTCAGATTTACCGACTTACAGCTGAAGGAAAACCCAAAAACTACATAGGTTATTAAATTTCTTGAGTTGAAAATATCCAGCCTTGAAATTTTTTAAAGCTGGTCAGAGAGAGAGAGGATTGGACAGGTCGAGTAGGTGGGGCCAGCAAGAAGTTAAGTCGACATTCCGTCCCTTTGAGACCCTGTGGTATCTCACCTTCAAGGTAGCTACCACATTCACCTCCTACTTTTACCAACCCCCAGGTCATTAACTAAAGTACTGTTTTCGGAAATATATAAGTTTTGTGTTTAATTAACTATGGTTGAGGTAGTCAATAATTTTCCTGTTGACGGGATTAATAGTCATCCGGTGCAGTAGGGGTTTCATGAGCTTATTTGTTGTTGTTTATAGGCGTCTCCTTCCATCTAGTGACCATTAAGGAGTATTATTTTAGTTGGTTGTAATATACCGTCGACTGTAAGCTATTTAGTTGTTTTTGTTAGTTTATATTGTAAGTAATGTCGTGATAATGAAACCCGGATATACAAGTGAGATGAGAGGTGTGTAACGTGGGTGAGACAGTGGATAACAACTAGAGACGAAGAAGAGGGGAGGGAGGAGGTATGTTGAAGGAGACTCACGGAAAATAAACTCAGGTGTCTGCAGTATCCTTCCACCTAACCCCTCCCCCTCCCATGAGACAGACACTCACAGACACAGACACTCACAGACATACTCGCTTACTCATATAACCCAGAGACATACACTTGTTTATTCATTCATTCACATTTTGAGGTAGAGGTGGCAGTTATGAGGGAGGTGGCCAGGAGTGTGACTTGAGGTAGAGGTGGCCATGAGTGTCCAGAGGTAGAGGTGGCCATGGAGTGTATGGGGTAGAGGTGGCCATGATTGTACTTGAGTAGAGGTGGCCATGATTTAGCACTGATACAGAGGTGGCCATGAGTGTGCTTAAGAGTGAGGTGTGAGTGTACTTGAGGTAGAGGTGGCCATGATTGTGTAGTGGCCATGATTGTGAGGTAGAGGTAGCCATGATTGCCCAGTGAGGTGGCCAGTAGGGGGGTCATGGATTGTACCAGGGTAGAGGTGGCCATGATTATGAGGTGAGGTGGCCATGATTGTACTTGAGGTAGAGGTGGCCATGAGTGTACTTGAGTGAGGTGGCCATGATTGTACTGAGGGCAGGAGGTGGTGATTGTCTTGAGATAGAGGTGGCCATGATTATTACTTGAGGTAGGGTGGCCATGATTGTACTTGAGGTAGAGGTGGCCATGATTGTGCTTGGGTAGAGGTGGCCATGATTGTACTTGGTAGAGGTGGGCATGAGTGTACTTGAGGTAGAGGTGGCCTGATTGTACTTGAGGGTAGAGGTGAGTTGTACTTGAGGTAGAGGTGGCCATGATTGTTGAGAGGGGTGCCAATGTACTTGAGGTAGAGGTGGCCATGATTACTCTGAGGTAGAGGTGGCCATGATTGTACTTGAGGTAGAGGTGGCCATGATTTACTCTGAGTAGAGGTGCCATGATTATGAGGTGAGGTGGCCATGATTGTAGAGGTAAGGTGGCCATGATTGTACTTGAGGTAGAGGTGGCCATGATTATTACCTAAGGTAGAGGTGTGCATGATGTGTACTTGAGGTAGAGGTGGCCATGAGTGTATGAGGTAGAGGTGGCCATGATGTGTACTTGAGGTAGAGGTGGCCATGATTGTACTGGAGGTAGAGGTGGCCATGATTGTCCTTCTTGAGGTAGAGGTGCCATGATTGTACTCTGAGGTAGAGGTGGCCATGATTGTACTCTGGAGGTAGAAGTGGCCATGATTTACTTGAGGTAGAAGTGGCCTTTGAGGCACTTGAGGTGGCATGAACTACAGGTGATGTTTAGTGATTAATGAAGGTTGAATGGATAAATTAACTAAACCTCGATAAATGACTCGGATTATCTGGAGATTCCCCACCACACCAGATTTATTCGTATTACGATTAATTTTCATAACCTAACCCTAACATACAGACACGGTAAAGAGACGACTACTACTACTACTACCATTTTTTTTTTTTAAACGTGGCCTCCAGCCTCCCCAATAGCCACACCTTCGCCAATTATTTACCTTAATATTAAATATTCTAAAACATAAGAAGCTATCTATCTGTGTTAAATTAGTTGAGCCGCAGATCCATGCGGCATTCAGTGACTGTAGCCTCATAGTCAATATCTGCAGCAGTTGTCGGAGAGGGGCAGAAGCTCTTGCCCCTGAGGCAGAGCAAAAGCCGACCGAAGGAGAGAGAAAGACAGTCGACATCTCATCCAGGCTGTAACATAACTTCTGGGCTGCTGCGTTGTTCGGAGATCACCTCCGCGAGTCTGGCGTAGAAACATCTTGCACTTGGTCCCATCCCACCAGAGAGGTTGTGAACACTAGAGGAGTGAAGCTGCCTTGATCAACGTTTTGAATTCTTCTCCCCATATGCCCTTCTCTTGTCGTTTCGTTCCTCCTGTGCAGCATCGAGAGCTAGGTTACGGTGACAAGCGGCCATGGGATCAAAAATCCTGTTGTCGAAGAAAGCTCGCTGTCCCCGCGTCCAACCTCGAGCACTGACGTCCACACACGGGCTTCGTTAGATGTGTTTGAAGTCCTGTGTTGAAGATCTCACCATCCAATGGAAGGAGGGTCAGTTCTACTACTACCACTACTACTACTACTACACATACTACTACTACTACTACTACTACTAACCACAACCTTCACTACCACCACCACTCATCACCACCACCACCGCATCAAATGAAGTGTAGTTGACGTCAGACAAAGATTGACTTAAGCTCAAATGCTGGAGGTCATGAGGACACAAAGCTGAAATAAGCTGATATAAGCTGATGTGAAAATGGTGGTCTTGTCCTGACCCATTAAGGTGTATTGGTTGGCACTGCACTAAACTGTCTTCACCTTCCTCAGTTGTAAGTTAGGTACCTCTGCTGGGTCAACTGGGGTGCCTGACATGAACCACGACCCCAGAAGCCTCAGAAGCTACAGCAGACATACCTGACCTAACATGACCTAACCTATCTTACCTAACCTCACCTGACCTGAACTGACCCAACTTTTCCAGATTATGTTTGTACAAGATATGAAACACGTCATACTCTGAATATGTTCAATCCACGTTTTGAACTTGAAATAGGACTTAAGACTGAACACGTTCCATGTGATCTGACCTCTAACGCCCACGTTTTCAAAATGTTCTATAAGCTTGCTGTGTCCCTAAACGCGTTTTATACATGATCCTGCTTGTTGCAGATGGCCCATATTTTGTGAAGCTTTAGAGGTACGGCATGTCGAGAGGCACTGATATTGGACCAGGGGGAAGGGGTGTGAGTAAGGGCCCCTGAGGGGGATGGGGTGATGGGGATCAGGGAAGGGGGTGTGTGGGTAAGGGTCCCAGAGGGGAGGGGATCAGGGAAGGGGTGTGAGTAAGGGTCCAGAGGGGAGGGGTATGGGGATCAGGGGAAGGGGGAGTAAGGGGTCCAGAGGGGAGGTGTGTGGGTAGGGTCCAGAGGGGAGGGGTGGGGGACAGGGGAAGGGGGTGTGGGGTAAGGGGTCCAGAGGGGAGGTGTATGGGGATCAGGGAAGGGGTGTGGGGTGTAAGAGGCCCAGAGGGGAGGGGTCATAGAGACTGTCTCTTGAGTGAAAAATTGTGTCTTAAAGGCGACAACACAGTCAGACGCCAATGGGGATAGGGAAGGGAGAGTGGTGAGGGAGGGGGAAAGGGGTGGTGAGGGAGGGGAAAGGGTGGTGAGGAGGAGAAAGGGGTGGGTGAGGGAGGGGGAAAAGGGTGGTGAGGGAGGGGGAAAGGGGTGGTGAGGGGAGGGGGAAAGGTGGTGGGAGGGTAGGGGGAAAGGGTGGGAGGGGAGGGGAAAGGGGGGAGGGGAGGGGGAAAGGGGTGGGGAGGGGAGGGGGAAGGGGTGGGTGGGAGGGGAGGGGGAAAGGTGGGGAGGAGAGGGGGAAAAGGGGTGGGTGGGAGGGGAGGGAGAAAGGGGTAGGGAGGGGAGGGGAAAGGGGTGGGAGGGGAGGGGGAAAGGGGTGGTGAGGGGAGGGGGAAAGGTGGGGGAGGGGAGGGGAAAGGGGTGGGGAGGGGGGAAAGGGGTGGGGAGGGAGGAGAAAGGGGTGGAGGGAGGGGAGGGAGAAAGGGGTGGGTGGGAGGGAGGGAGAAGGTGGGGAGGGGAGGGGGAAAGGTGAGGGAGGGGGGAAAGGGGTGGTGAGGGGAGGGGAAAGGGGTGGTGGAGGGGAGGGGGAAAGGGGTGGTGAGGGAGGGGAAAGGTGGTGGGGAGGGGAGGGAGAAAGGGGTGCTGAGGGGAGGGGAAAGGGGTGCTGAGGGGAGGGGAAAGGGGTGGTGGAGGGGAGGGGAAAAGGGGTGGTGAGGGGAGGGAGAAAGGGGTGGGAGGAGAGGGGAAAAGGGGTGGTGAGGGAAGGGGGAAAGGGGTGGGAGGAGAGGGGGAAAGGGGTGGTGGGAGGGAGGGAGAAAGGGGTGGGGAGGGGAGGGGGGAGGGGTGGTGAGGGGAGGGGAAAGGTGGGTGGGGAGGGAGGGGGAAAGGGTGGTGGGAGGGGAGGGGGAAAGGGGTGAGGGGAGGGAGAAAGGGGTGGTGGAGAAAGGGGCAGAGGGGAGGGGGAAAGGGGTGGTGAGGGAAGGGGAAAGGGGTGGTGAGGGAAGGGGAAAGGGGTGGTGAGGGAAGGGGAAAGGGGTGGTGAGGGGAGGGGAAAGGGGTGGTGAGGGGAGGGGAAAGGGGTGGGGAGGGGAGGGGGAAAGGGGTGGTGGAGGGAGGGGAAAAGGGGTGGTGAGGGAGGGGGAAAAGGGTGGTGGGAGGGGAGGGAAAGGGGTGGTGAGGGGAGGGGGAAAGGGTGGTGAGGGAGGGGAGAAAGGGGTGGTGAGGGAGGGGGAAAAGGGGTGTGAGGGGAGGGGAAAGGGGTGGTGAGGGGAGGAGAAAGGGGTGGTGAGGGAGGGGAAAGGGAGGAGAAAAGGAAAGAAAATGAAGGGGGGACATTTAAAAAGGAGGAGAGTTTGAGGATAGTGAATGCATCTCTCACACACCAACACACTCCACACACACTCACTCTGATCTTAACAGATGCACGCAATATGTACAACGTGTTCTGGTGACGTTTAACCGTATGAATTGTAATCTCAATCTTATAGCTGATATGTAATCCACTGAGACGGTAACCCAGATGGTGCCTTCACAGCTAGAGAGAGAGAGAGAGAGAGAGAGAGTCATTTCTGTCCTGCCTCTGGCCACCTCTGAGCACATCACACTTCCAAAAACGTATTAGTGTACTTAATTGTGTTCCAAAAGTGCACTTAGGTAGATCCTTCCAAAGGCAATTCAGGAAATTTGATCTTTAATGGCTAGAAAGGTATTCCTGACTCTGTGTACCCTGCCAATCCAAAGTCACTTAATTAAATCCTCCCAGGTATCATTACACAGGCGCGACACCCAATGTTTACGTCACCTGGCAGCGTCACCACCAGCGACCAAAATATCTCACTTCTCGTCCGTACTAGTTTTAACAGCGTCTATTGTCGACACCTACCTCTGCCTAGGTGTTTGTCGACGTCGAGTGGGATTCCATAGCTCTTGTTGACGTCGAGTGGGATTCCATAGCTTTGTCGACGCTGAGTGATTCCATACTATTTGTCGACGTCGAGTGGGATTCCATAGCTCTTTGTCGACGTCAGA
Organism: Homarus americanus; assembly: GCF_018991925.1. NCBI lineage: Eukaryota > Metazoa > Arthropoda > Malacostraca > Decapoda > Nephropidae > Homarus > Homarus americanus. Next base: position 9,838 of record NW_024728666.1, on the reverse strand, counting down.
GGGATTCCATAGCTCTGTCGACGTCGAGTGGGATTCCATAGCTCTTTGTCGACGTCGAGTGATTCCATAGCTCTGTCGACGTCGTGGGATTCCATAGCTCTTGTCGACGTCGGTGGGATTCCATAGCTATTTGTCGACGTCGAGTGGGATTCATAGCTCTTATCGACGTCGAGTGATTCATATTTCTCGACGTCGGGGATTCCATAGCTCTTTTGTCGACGTCGAGTGATTCCATAGTTTTTGTCGACGTCGAGGGGATTCTGCAACTCTTTGTCGACGTCGAGGATTCCATAATTTTTGTCGACATCGAGTGGGATCCATAACTCTTTATCGACGTCTAGAGGATTAATTCTATAACCGGGTTGATTTAAGGGGATTATATAGGATTATATAACTGCCATGCCTTGATAATGCACAACGGTGTTAATTAGCCATTCAGAGACGTTCAGTATTTTCTAAAAAGAGAGAGAGAGAGAGAGAGAGAGAGAGAGAGAGAGACAACCGACAGGAGAGAGTTTTAGACAATACATAGTGCTTTTGGGGGTTTTCCAGCGAGGCGGGAAGAGGGGAGGCGGGGGGTTTCTCCAGCGAGGCGGGAAGAGTGGTGGAGGCGTGACCTGATCTCGATAAGTTGTACAGCTCTGTGTTGCTTTGTCTGGTAGGGCTCAACCTTCCCGACTGCAAACACTGACCCACACCGACCATCACCCGACGAATTGTGAAAACTAGTCGTTAAGCCACTAATTATACCGACAGATGATTTATCCCAACCAATACCGACTTTACCCGACTCTGAGGAAACTCGTTCGATGGTTTGTCGGATGAAGTCGGTGTCGATATTTTGTCGACGTCGCCTACTGGGGAAAGCGGTTGTCCATGGTTGGTCGGTTATCCTGGTTAGTCGGTTATGATGATCAGAAGATAAAATCAGGATGATTATTTTTGCTTAAATCGGCATCTGCAGTTCTTAATGGAATACCAAAATACACATCAACAGTGATGGGTATAATTAGCAACCATAAGAACACACAATGTAGTTAGGGTAAAATGGTGTCGGTGTTTCAGATGAGATGGGGCACGGATAAGCAAGACGAAAGTTATTTTGAGAGTCATGACACAATAATAGCTTAAGGCCAGTAAATCGTGTTTGTGGTGAGGGGAGGAGGAAGGTAGTTTGTGTGAGGGAAAAGAGCTAGTTTGTAATGAGGGAGGAAGGGCTTAGTTTTGTGAGGGAGAAGGGCGTAGTTTGTATGAGGGGAGGTAGAGCGTATTGAGATGAGGGGAGGAAGGGCGTAGTAGGATGAGGGGAGAAGAGCGTAGTTTGTGGGAGGGGAGGAAGGGGTAAGGGAGGGTGAGAGGGGGAGGAAGAGCTGAGCATGATGAGGGGGAGGAAGGGCGTAGTTTGTGATGAGGGGGAGGAGGGCGTAGTTTGTGTGAGGGGGGAGGAAGGTAGGTTTGTGAGGGGAGGAAGGGGGTAGTTTGTGTGAGGGGAGGAAGACGTAGTTTAGGTGAGGGGAGGAAGAGCAGTTGGTGAGGAGGAAGAGCGTAGTTTGTGGTGAGGAGGAAGGGGGTAGTTTATGAGGGGAGGAAGAGCGAAGCTAGTATGAGGGGAAGAAGCAGTGTGGGAGGAAATAGTGGGGGTGATGAAGAGCGTGGCTCAGGTGATGGGGAGGAAGAGCGTAGTTTGTGAGGGGAGGAAGAGCGTAGTTTGTAGAGGGGAGGAAGGGGTAGTTTGTGAGGGGAGGAAGGGGTAGTTTGGAGAGGGGAGGAAGAGCGTAGTTTGTGAGGGGGAGGGAAGAGCGTAGTTTGTAGAGGAGGAAGAGCGTAGTTTGTGAGGGAGGAAGAGCGGTTTGTGAGGGGAGGAAGAGCGTAGTTTGTGGTGAGGGGGGAGGAAGGGGGTAGTTTGTGGTGAGGGGGAGGAAGAGCGTAAGCCAGGGAGGAGGAAGGAGAGGGGGGAGAAAGGGGAGGGAGAAATAAGGCGAGGGAGGAGCGTAGTTTGTGAGGGGGGGAGAAGAGCGTAGTTTGTGGTGAGGAGGAAGAGCGTAGTTTAGGTGAGGGAGGAAGAGCAGTTTGTGGTGAGGGGAGGAAGAGCGTAGTTTGTGGTGAGGAGGAAGAGCGTAGTTTGTGGAGGAGGAAGAGCGAGTTTAGGTGAGGGAGGAAGAGCGTAGTTTAGGTGAGGGGAGGAAGAGCGTAGTTTGTAGAGGGGAGGAAGGGGAAGTTTGTAAGAGGGGGGAGGAAGAGCGTAGTTTAGGTGAGGGGAGGAAAGGAGTGTAGTAGGTGAGGGGGAGGAAGAGCGTAGTTTGAGGTGAGGGAGGAAGGGCTAGTAGGTGAGGGGAGGAAGGTAGTTGAGAGGGGAGGAAAATGAGGAGTGTGAGGTGAGGGGAAGAGGGTAGTTTGTGTGAGGAGGAAGAGCGAAGAGGGGGAGGAAGGTGTGTGAGGGGGGAGGAGGAAGGTAGTTTGTGAGGAAGAGCTGAGGCAGGTGAGGGGGAGAAAGTGAGTAGGTGAGGAGAGGAAGCAGGTGGGAGGAGGAAGAGCGTAGTTTGTGGTGAGGAGGAAGAGCGTAGTTTGTGGTGAGGGGAGGAAGAGCAGTTTGTTATGAGGGGAGGAAGAGTAGTTTGTGATGAGGGGAGAGAGCGTAGTTTGTGATGAGGGGAGGAAGGGCGTAGTTTGTGATGAGGGAGGAAGAGCTTAGTTTGTTATGAGGGGGAGAGCGTAGTTTGTGGTGAGGGGAGGAAGAGCGTAGTTTGTGGTGAGGGAGGAAGAGCGTAGTTTGTGGTGAGGGGAGGAGGCGTAGTTTGTGGTGAGGGGCGTAGTTTGTGGTGAGGGAGGAAAGAGCTTAGTTTGTTATGAGGGAGGAAGAGCGTAGTTTGTGATGAGGGGGAGGAAGAGCGTAGTTTGTGGTGAGGGAGGAAGAGCGTAGTTTGTGGTGAGGGGAGGAAGAGCGTAGTTTGTGGTGAGGGAGAGCGTAGTTTGTGGTGGGGAGGAAGAGCTTAGTTTGTTATGAGGGAGGAAGAGCGTAGTTTGTAGTGAGGGGAGGAAGAGCGTAGTTTGTGATGAGGGGCGTAGTTTGTGGTGAGGGGAGGAAGAGCGTAGTTTGTGGTGAGGGGAGGAGAGCGTAGTTTGTGATGAGGGGAGGAAGAGCGTAGTTTGTGGTGAGGAGGAAGAGCGTAGTTTGTGGTGAGGGAGAAGAGCTTAGTTTGTTGAGGGAGGAGGAAGAGCGTGGTTGTGATGAGGGGCGTGGTTGTGATGAGGGGAGGAAGAGCGTAGTTTGTGGTGAGGGGAGGAAGAGCGTAGTTTGTGGTGAGGGGAGGAAGAGCGTAGTTTGGTGAGGGCGTTGGTAGAGAAGGCGTGGTTCCCCCCCACACACACACACACACGCAGAATCATATTTCCATTTCACACCACGCTGATTTCAACAAAATATTTTGCTAAAAATACACAAAAATAAAACCTGTAATATGTGCAAATTTTCAGTCCAGGGCCTTGGTGGAGTGGCCATGGGGGTGTTGGTAGGTGAGATGAGGAGGGTTTAGGTTAGGTTTAGGTTAGGTTAGGTTTGGTTAGATGAAGGTTTAGTTAGGTTAGGTTAAGGTTAAGTTATTTGGACTTGGTTAGGATAGAATAGGTTATGTTACGTTAGGTCACGATAAATCCCTTAAATTGCCTTGGGTTGGGTTAAATTTGGTCACGTTCGCTAAGGTTAGATTTGGTTTAGGTTGCGTTTAGTGAGTGTTAGTAAAGGAAAATGGGGAGAATTAGGTGTGTGTGTGTGTGTGTGTGTGTGTGTGTGTGTGTGTGTGTGTGTGTGTGTGTGTGTGTGTATAACTGTATTGATATCTTAGTATTTTCCTGTAGGTGAGTTTTGAGTCTTCAGTTATTCTATCATCAAAGTTTCTTCATCAGATGAGACAATGTAAAACTTCCCGCCGTACGTGTCAATGTTTATTAAATAACAAGTTGTTAATAAGGCTCGTTGTCTCTCACCACTACACGATGTTGACCGAGTCTCCTTGATACACGTCTGCAATAGGTTCGTTGTCCGTCTGTAAGTCACAACAAAGACAGGGTGTGTGGGATGTGTCTGTTTTGGTGGGTTAGTTTCCTCCTTAGAGTTCTGTAAACACAAAGATATACGAACTTTGTAAATGAATATTATGGTACTGTAGTGTAAGCAGTAACGTCAAGGGACTTTATAACAACATAGGATTCTGTAAACACAAGCATCATGAAACTTTGTAAATTGTCTTATCACCCACATATAACAATGTGTGTGTGTGTGTGTGTTTAATGTCATTACATAACCATCAACAGACGTCTTTAAAAACGCATTTCCTTAACAGGTATTATTGGGTCGTTTAGCATTATTTATTAATGTAAACCAATTGGTGAGGAGGGTGGCCGCCTATAACGAGACATTAGCCAAGTCGTTACTATAATACAAGGCTTCTCTTATTCACTCATGGATATATTCATTAAACTGTATTGTCCTTGTTAATGGAGTAATAATGTATAGCTTCTTCCCAGGGTATCATTAAATTGTTCTTTTTAATGGCAAGATGTTATCAAAACCCAGCAAGTCATTATTACGATAAATGTAGATCTTTTCAGCCCATGTCAACCATTAAACTCGTGGGAGCGTCTGTGCAGTATAGCGACGCCCTTTTACCTCTGCGTCTTTTAGCGGGTTGCCTTACCATGATATCTCAAATACTGGAAATTTTTGTATCGGTAATGAAGTTCATTTTATCTCGTGTCAATAATAAATTAAACACTATTCTTGTATTTTGTGATGTCGTTTGTATGATAATTTAATCTTTACTACTGTATCGTGTGTTGAAAATTTGAAACTACCATTTAAGGCGACCTTCAGCTGTTAACTTTAAAGTGTTCTATTTTAACTTTACTTGCATATATATATATATATCTTGATAAAATCACACTGGAAGAAACAACAGAGCACCTTAGCTTTCGTTGTTTCCCTTTTCCAAATGTGTTTATCAATATCTTATCCACGTTTTCATAGTGGATCTACATGATATATATATATATATATATATATATATATATATATATATATATATATATATATATATATATATATATATATGTTTATGTTTACAAAGATTGATCTATGTGGTGCGGTGTTAAGGTGTGTTTGGTGAGGGAGGCGTGAGGAAGGTAAACATTGTTAGTGTCGTTACCCTCGCTATGCTTCCTCTCCTGCCAATCGCCTGTGTACAAAATAATCACTATCTGCTGTCCCAATTTTAATACTAAAATATCTTGCTTCGTTTAGATGGTTGTGGACGTTAAATTATTACGGTTCGTTTCGGAATAAGTTTTGTTTTTTAAATTTAAGAGTTTTATTAAGTCACCCTGCACCAACTCCTTTTCCCATAATTTCTTCTCGAAAAATCAATATCCACATCAGTTGTTTCTCTTTCACTTTCTCTTCTTTCTCTCTATCACTTGCGATAAAAAATTCCAATGATTTTAAACTACCATGAAATAATATTGTTATTACTTCCTGGAGAGTTCAGTTTGTTCACCCATTGTTTTGTCTAAGTCAGGTTTATAAGACGTAATACATAATATCATGATACATTTCACAAGACATTGAATAAAATAGATGACCTTCACCGGAGTTTAAAACTTAACCTTGAGCTCTATCAAGGACATTAATTCATTCTTGACAAGTTTCCAGTTTTATCAGAGGAAAACCTTGGCTTCCTTGTACATTTCACTTGAGAATAATAAAATATATTTTCGAGTTTAGTGTCGGACCCTGTAAAGTCAGCAGTAGTTAGTGTCTTCTCAGGGCCGCAGTTTATTTTTCCACTAATTCCTTCATCAAAATGTCGACTAAACAACTATTTTAATAATTATTTCTCGTTTGGTAAATTTGAATTCCAAATTGCCACTAATAATAAATGTTAAGAGTAGAATAGTGTTTTATTTGTTGTTGTCTTAACAGGCCGAGTCGTGTGAAGCCTGAGTCATTATGTACAAAAATAAAGGTAATTATGGGTTGTTCTTCACTGTTTAGTAAACTAGAAAAATAGGACTTATTTAATGTTAAATATCAATCAGATTGTTGTCTTGATGATGAAGATGTCTCAAAATCGTTAAGTTATCTCGAGGGTTAAGTCATCGTACTCGAGGTTAAGATCATCGTACTCGAGGTTTAGTCATCGTACTCGAGGGTTAAGTCATCGTACTCGGGGTTAAGTCATCAGTACTCGAGGGTTAAGTCATCGTACTCGAGGGATCGTCGAGGGGATTAAGTCGTACTCGAGGTTAAGTCATCGTACTCGAGGGGTTAAGTCATCGTACTCGAGGGTTAAGTCATTACCCAGACAAAACTCTAACCGTCTCTAGTACACACACACACACACAGAACATTAAATTTCTGCCAGACGTTTCTCCGACAAGCAACACAAAGGTAAATGTTTTCTGATGAATTTTAAAACCAAGACGAGGTCTTACTGTTAGCTCAGACGGTCTACAGTGTGTGTGTGTGTGTGTGGAAAACACACACACACACACACACACACACACACACACTGGTTCCCATAATGCAAATCTTTTTCACAGTTGTAGCCAAGAACATAAGTTATTGTCTAAAGGCTTAAAACGTCGACTCCTTTGGTAGAGTTCAGTTGTGGTAGAGTTGACTTCTTGTTCTTCTTCTTGTTCTTCTTCTGTTCATCTCGATGTGGGGTCCTCCTCCTCCTCTCGTGTGAGACCTCCTCCTCACCTCGATGTAGGGGTCCTCCTCCTCTCGACGTGGGGTCCTCCTCCTCCCTCCTCACTCTCGTGAGGTCCTCCTCCTCCTCACTCCTCCTCTCGACGTGGGGTCCTCCTCCTCCTCTCGACGTGGGGTCCTCCTCCTCGACGTAGGGTCTCCTCCTCCTCCTCTCGACATTGGGGTCCTCCTGCTCCTCCTCCTCGTGGGGTCCTCCTCCTCCCCTCCTCCTCCTCTCGTGTAGGGGTCCTCCTCCTCCTCTCGATGTAGGGTCCTCCTCCTCCACTGTGTAGGGTCCTCCTCCTCTCGACGTGGGTCCCTCCTCCTCCTCCTCCTCGTGAGGGTCCTCCTCCTCCTCCTCCTCCTCTCGACAGTAGGGTCTCCTCCTCTCGGCGTGAGGGTCCTCCTCCTCCTCTCACTTGGGGTTCTCTCCTCCTCCTCTGGAAAGGGTTCCTCCTCCTCCTCCTCCTCGTAGATTCCTCCTCCTCCTCCTCCTCCTCCTCGATTGGCCACTCCCTCCCAAGTGTAGGTCCTCTCCTCCTCCCTCGTGGTTTTAGGGTCAAGTCTTCTCCAAGTCGTGTTCCTCTGTCTTAACGTCATCCTTTACCTTTATATTTTAACAAACAGTAAACAAGCATTAACCTTAACAAACAGTAAACAAACATGAACTATAACAAACAGTAAACAAACATGACCTCTAACAAACAATAAACAAACAAATTCAGCATACAGTAAACAAACATTGACTCATTAACAAAAATTTAATAAAAGTAATGAACATTTTGTTCATTTATTTTGTCTTAACTTTTCGCTTTTACTTTGAGGAGTTTTAGTTAAAGACAAAATATTAAGTGTTGCCCGTTCGTGTGTCTGTCTTCCCCTGTCTGTTGCTGTCTGTCTGTTTCAACTGTTGCTACCTGTCATGTCTGTCTGTCTGTCTTAACTGTTGCTATCTGTCATGTCTGTTTAACTGTGCTACCTGTCATGTCTGTCTGTCTGTCTTAACTGTTGCTACCTGTCATGTATGTCTGTCTGTTTAACTGTTGCTACCTGTCATGTCTGTCTGTCTGTCTTAACTGTTGCTATCTGTCATGTCTGTCTTAACTGTTGCTACCTGTCATGTCTGTCTGTCTGTCTTAACTGTGTCTACCTGTCATGTCTGTCTATCTGTCTTAACTGTTGCTACCTGTCATGTCTGTCTGTCTGTTTTAACTGTGCTACCTCATGTCACTGCTATCTGTCTTAACTGTTGCTACCTGTCATCTGTCTGTCTGTCTTAACTGTTGCTACCTGTCATGTCTGTCTGTCTGTTTAACTGTTGCTACCTGTCATGTCTGTCTGTCTGTCTTAACTGTTGCTACCTGTCATGTCTGTCTGTCTGTCTTAACTGTTGCTACCTGTCATGTCTGTCTGTCTGTTTTAACTGTGCTACCTGTCATGTCTGTCTGTTTTAACTTTGCTACCTGTCATGTATGTCTTTTAACTGTTGCTACCTGTCATGTATGTCTGTTTTTAACTGTTGCTACCTGTCGATGTCTGTCTGTTTTAACTGTTGCTACCTGTCATGTCTGTCTGTCTTAATTGCTACCTGTATGTCTGTCTGTCTTAACTGTTGCTACCTGTCATGTTTGTCTGTCTTAACTGTTGCTACCTGTCATGTCTGTCTATTTTAACTGTTGCTGCTGTCATGTTAACTGGCAATTCTACACAAGGAGGTGGAACATCAGGAAGCCAGACCCGGATTAGTTACAGTGACCGAATGATTAGCCAAATTTAATCCGATTTAACCTAATCATCCTATCTCCACTAAACCTAGAATGACAGTATCTGATTGGCTAACAGGAAGACGATGGTTATCAGAATAACACTGTGGCTCCTGGTGTCTCGGTAGGGTTGTCAAAATCCTTCGGCTTTTGTCATATTTTCAACACAATTTTGTATAGTTTTTGGAGTGACTACAGTATGTGAGCAGAGGACCCATTCAACCCCTCCCCCCTCTTCTACCCTTCCCCCCCTCCTCCTCTTCCCCTCCCTCCTCTTCCCCCCTCCCTCCTCTTCCCCCTCCCCACCTCTTCCCCCCTCCCCTCCCAGGTCTCTCTCACCTATGTAAAAAAATCCATTTCCTCTCGACTGTTGTGTTGTTAAGGTGTCCCTCCTCCTTCACTTGAGCGTTAGTTGTCTCTGATGAGTTAAGTGTCTTCTGGTCATCACATTGTATTTAACAATGACTTTGTGTTTATACAGTCGTAAATGTAAACATAGTTAATATTTGATAATTAATGGGATTTAACAAGATAAAATAATATTAACAGTGAAATAATAGATACTGTTTAAAAGTATACACGGTATAGGATTATATATTAATTAAACATTAGAAGAATAGTTATTATTTAAGATATATTCATTATAAGGCCGTGTTATTATCCTCAGGTGATGCGTCAGTCATGGGTGCGCCAAATGCTCATCGGTTTATTCACAATTACTAAAATTATAGTTTTACATTTTGCGTTTAGAATTTTATATTTTTTACATCTTGCCTTTATTATACTTTTTACATTTTACGTTATGTTGCCTTCCTTTTACTATTTTACTTGATTCAATACACCTCGACATCATCTCTGTACTCTAGCGTTCCTACTAATGTCAAAGAGCACTCTGAGTTCCTCGTACCATTGTAGGCCAATGTACTTGTGGGAGAAACACTTTACAACGCTCTAGACCACCAAAACAGAAAGCTAGACTGTGTGTGTGTGTGTGTGTGTGTGTGTGTGTGTGTGTACTAAGACATTGTTGTCATTTCTGCTGTGTTTGTGGTTTGGCTGCAACAAACTCAGAGCTGTGAATCCAGTTTAAGTTTTTAAATCTAAGATCTGTTCTAAGTCATTGTTTTTGTGTCGAGAAGGTCTAGAAAATAGTCTGAATACTACAGGGTGCACCAAAATACTCTACGGTATACAAGAATTACCTAAAAATCCCTCTCAATACACAAGGTGCCCAAAAGAGGTATGCTCTCAAAACAGGATTTCCTTAGTTAAAATATAACTAATCCAGCACGTTAACTCGACCGGACAACCAAGCAATGCAATAACTTCA
>NW_024728665.1:0-6621 GCF_018991925.1 Homarus americanus | reverse complement strand
GAAAATAAGTAAGAATAAAAAAAAAGAATAACAATTACTACAATAAAACTAAATAAAACAAAATAAACAGAAAAGAATAAAGAAACACAATAAATAAATAACACAGCAACACAAACAACATCATTTACTGTGTTACTTCACATCAACGTGTCCAACATTTGTCTTGACTCCATTTTCGTGAATATAACACACATCCCGGTAAAAAAAAAAAACACCAACGACAACAATAAATAAATAAACATTAAAAATAAATTCAATATATTTTGCCTAAGATTTTTTTTACTACGAAGTCAGGGCAAAAAGTTTGTATACGAATCTTCCTCAACATAATGCGGGGAAGCAGTTCTTTCACCACAGTTATACTCGTAGGTTATACTGTAGAGATCCCCGTGTTCAGAATACAGAGCCACTTATTAACGGTACAGTTACAGCCATTTATTGACGGTACAGTTACAGCCACTTATTGACGGTGCAGTTACAGCCACTTATTGACGGTACAGTTACAGTCCAAACTTCTTGTACACTTGGGGGCGGTTGACAACATGTGAACGCTGCTTGCATTATAAATTGTCAGAATAAAAAACTAAAAAAAAAAAATCCGATACTAAGAAAAACTGAGTAAATTAATGTTAAAATATCAATCTACCTTACCTACATCACCTCCTTAAGTAGATGGTATATTATCCAGCATGTCCAGGGAATACCCGAGGCACCGACTCTATTCAGAGATAGTGAAGAAAACAAATTAAGTGAGATAGTAGTGATTAGTAACGATGTTAGTAAGCAAATAGACAAACTAAAGCCTAATAAGTCACCTGGTCCCGATGAGATATTTGCCAGAATATTAAAGGAATGTAAGGAAGAGCTTAGTATGCCCTTAGCAAAGTTGTTTAACATGTCATTAAAAACAGGTGTAGTACCAGAATCCTGGAGGATAGCGAATGTAATACCGATTTTCAAGAAGGGGGATAGATCACTATCCTCTAACTACCGCCCAATCGGTCTAACATCAATAATAGGCAAATTACTGGAAGCAATCATTTCAAACTCTATTCGAAATCACCTGGAGAAGCACCGATTGATCAATGATTCCCAGCATGGCTTCACAAGCGGACGTTCTTGCCTAACTAATCTATTAACATTCTTTTCATCAGTTTTCGAATCGGTGGACGAGGGGCACAATTATGATGTGGTTTATCTCGACTTTAGCAATGCCTTCGACAGAGTCCCCCATGAAAGACTAATTAGAAAGGTAGAAGCTCATGGCATCAAAGGTGACATCCTTAAATGGATTAGGGCGTGGTTACAGGACAGGAAACAGCGAGTGAGCATTAAAGACACTAAGTCCCATTGGAGCAACGTCACAAGTGGAGTTCCCCAAGGCTCAGTACTTGGACCACTATTATTTATTATATACATAAACGACATAGATATCGGCATTGACAGCAACATAAGTAAATTTGCTGATGACACTAAAATAGGACGTGTTATCAAATCTGACGAGGACTCGAGCAAAACTACAGGAAGATCTAAACAAATTTTTCGAATGGTCTGAAAAATGGCAGATGAAATTCAACGTCGACAAATGTAAAGTACTCAGTATAGGAGATGTAAACAAGGAAACCAGATACCAGATGAACAACGATGCCATAGAGAAATCCGACTGCGAGAGAGATTTAGGAGTAATGATAAGTAGGAACCTTAAGCCAAATAAACAATGTGTTTTTGCTCGTAACAAGGCTAATAAAGTACTTGGGTTCATACAAAAGGTGTTAGTTGCAAGACTAACCGAATATCCTAAAACTGTATCTTGCTCTTGTGGACCTTACACCTGGATTTACGCGCCAGTTCAGTTCTGGTCACCGTATTACTAAGAAATGGATATGAATCCTTGGAAAGAATTTGAGAGGAGAATGACAAGACTAATCCGGGCATTAGGAACCTTGAGGTATAGAGACAGGTCAAAAGCACCACTTGTTGCTCCTTGAGAGACGTAGAGCGAGGGGCGACTGATGAAGATTATAAGTGGAAGGCAGGGGCTGAAAACAAAAATTTGACATTACAAGGTGCTCAAACTATCCAACCGGGAGGCGAACTAAAACAATGAGACTTAAATTGAACAAATTTTAGATTTGGGCGTGAAATAGGTAAACACTGGTTTGGAAACAGAGTAGTGGATAAGATAAGAAACAAGATTTACCCAAATATCATCATTAACTTCGAATCTCGCTGAATTACTTCAATAGATTTGGATGCTCATATGAGCAATAGGGGTTGGGTGTAAACGGGACTGCCCAGTATGGGCCAATAGGCCCGCTGCAGTTTCCTCAATTCTTATGTTCTTATGTTCTTATGTATTGTCTAAAATAATACAGTATAATTGGTTATTTTACTTCAATTATGACCTTGTGTGATAATAGGACATAGTACCATAATAAACCTTTTCTCGAACTGTTAAATAACTCAACAAAAATAATAATAATCCATTCTAAACAACGGATTATCAGACGTAGATGTCATAATTCAGCTCATCATAATTATCCATACACTCTCGTGTATAAATTCCACCGTCAAAATTTGTATTGTCGGAAGAAGTTTTACTGTCTGAATGTCTGTCTAATTCTACAAAACTCTCCGTTAGTATCCGTCTATTTCCTCTGTTACCTCATCACTTAAGAGTATTACAAAATATTACCACTGACTGTAACACCTGATGTGCAATGTGCATACTCATATTTATAATCCTGTGTGTTTTGTAACTGAAAGAAAATACAGGTACAGGTATATTTAGTTACTCTTGCGGTATACAAAATCATACATCTATCTATCTATCTATCTACTGTATCTATCTATCTATCTATCTATCTACTGTATTTATCTATTTATATCAATTTTATTAACTCACCTGTACCATTAATCATCAGTATATTTATCTTAATCTTCTTCCCATTTTGATTTATTCCTCTTAACAATGTATGTATCTACACCCACAAACATACCTACTACCCACTCCCAAACACCCACAAACAAACCTACTATCCACTCCGTACACCCACAAACATACCTACTATCCACGCCCTACACCCACAAACATGCCTACTATCCACGCTCTACACCCACAAACATACCTACTATCCACGCTCTACACCCACAAACAAACCTACTATCCACGCTCTACACCCACAAACAAATCTACTATCCACGCCCTACACCCACAAACAAACCTACTATCCACGCCCTACACCCACAAACAAACCTACTATCCACGCCCCACACCCATAAACAAACCTACTATCCACGCCCTACACCCACAAAGAAACCTACTATCCACTCCTTACACCCACAAACAAACCTACCATCCACGCCCTACACCCACAAACAAACCTACTATCCACGCCCTACACCCACAAACAAACCTACTATCCATGCCCCACACCCACAAACAAACCTACTATCCACGCCCTACACCCACAAACAAACCTACTATTCACGCCCTACACCCACAAACAAACCTACTATCCACGCCCTACACCCACAAACAAACCTACTATCCACGCCCTACACCCACAAACAAACCTACTATCCACGCCTTACACCCACAAACAAACCTACTAAACACGCCCTACACCTACAAACAAACCTACTATCCACGCCCTACACCCACAAACAAACCTACTATCCACGCCCCACACCCACAAACAAACCTACTATCCACGCCCTACACCCACAAACAAACCTACTATCCACGCTCTACACCCACAAACACACACTACCCACCACCTACACCCACAATAGAGTAAAGGAGGAATACAGAGTGTACTTACTCAGGGTAGCCATACCACTCTGGGTGGTTGATCCTTAGTGCAGCAGGAAAGAGAAAAATTATAAGTGGGTCATTCTATTCCTCGTGTGATGGATGGAAGGATGGATGGATGGATGGATGGATGGATGGATGGGAGACTGAATGGGAGGATAGATGGGTAGATGGGTGACTGAATAGGATGAGAGATGGGTAGGTGGGTGAATCGGTGGATGGATAAACAGCTAACTGGATGAATGGACATATGGACTTGGATGGCATATTTGGATGTAAAAGCCTACGATATGAATAACATTTTGGACGTATAAACCCATGACAATTAACACCATTTTGAACTTACATCACAGGAAACAGGTAAAACATTTCTGTGATCGTCCTTCAATAATTCCATACGCCAACCTTACCTGCAATTATCTCAATTACAGTATAAAAATTTAGTGTTAATTTCAGCATCGGAATCAATCAATCAATCTCTCTCTCTCTCTCTCTCTCTCTCTCTCTCTCTCTCTCTCTCTCTCTCTCTCTCTCTCTCTCTCTCTCAAGATGGAAAATTTCATGACGTAAAATCCGATGAAAACTCGACCCTGTTTATACGTGTTGCTTCGAGGTTTTGTTTTCACGTTAACCTCATGTTTCGTTTCGATAAATGACACATATCACAGGAGGTGAACTACAAACTGAACTTTGACCTGACACCAACGACCGACCGACGGAAGATGGGGCTTCGGGTTTAGTCGTATCCCATTTGAGAGTTTTATGAATGTAAAGCCCCGAATTAGTCAACAAACCCTACAGCTCAATTTGGATTCGAACTTGTGCATCTTGTTCTTGAATCAGAACCTTATCTCACACATATATAGGGGTTAGGTTAGGTTGGGTTGGGTTAGGTTGGGTTAGGTTGGGTTGGGTTAGGTTAGATTGGGTTAGGTTAGGTGAGCCGTGTCCATCACAACCAGACAATTATCCCCGTCCACCAGATCTTCCCTTTAACAAATCAGGCCGCACCTCGATTATGCGGTTCAGTTCTAGTGCCCCTATTATAGAATGGATATAAATTCACTAGAGTCGGTGCAGCGAAGAATGACAAAAATGATTCCGGGACTTAGAAACCTTCCGGTGGTTCTAAGCTTTTCAGATAATGGTAATAAGTATATGTTTAATTTCCAGTATTTGTCTTTAGCAATTAATTTTACTTACTGCAATCTCTTCTTTGCCAGAGACAGGATGGCATATATGAGCAGCCATGTTTGTAACACACTTAAGATATTATAACAGCATTCATAATATACTACGTTAAATTGTAATGATATAATACTACATGTTCATAGGTTATAAGTCATGTTTTAAGTTACTTAGGAGTTAATGGTAATACGTCTGTGGTTCATTACGCCGCTCTTTGATAAAACTTCTTTAATGGCAAAAAACTTATAATAAACCGTTCAGAAAAAATTACACCACAGTTCCTTAACATAGTTTATAAGGATTATTACGATGTATGGTGTCAAAAATTAACATGAAATTTTTACGGGATTACTTAAGCTCCTACACTAAAACCTGCCGACCTAACCTAACCTTTTTTACCCACCTCCACCTACTTACCTAACCTGACATAATCTAACCAAACCTGACATAATCTAACCTAACCTGACATTATCTAACCTAACCTGATATAATCTAACCTAACCTGACATAATCTAATCTAACCTGACGTAATCTAGCCTAACCTGACGTAATCTAACCTAACCTGACATAATCTAACCTAACCTGACATAATCTAACCTAACCTGACATAATCTAACCTAACCTGACATAATCTAACCTAACCTGACATAATCTAACCAAACCTGACATAATCTAACCTAACTTGACGTAATCTAACCTAACCTGACATAATCGAACCTAACCTCCCCGTCTGACATAAGCTAACCTAATCAAACCTAACTTTCCCACCTACAGACCGTAACCTATCTACTTATTACCTACCTAACCTAACTTAACCCAACCTGACGTAATCTAACCTAACCTATTGAAACTTAACTTAACCACCTACCTCATCTAACACCACTTTGTAATCTCTTTGCACTACGGCTCACAGGATGAGTATGGGGGGCACAATAAACTAGCCTCTAACTGGCAAAATTAACAAAACTAACCTAACCTAACCCAACCTGACTTTACCTAACCTGATCTGATCTATCCAAATTAAACACCTTAGAATATATAATAAAGCCGCTAGGTTAATTTAGGCTAAATATGGTTGATTCATATTTCGTTTTGACAGAAATTCCCGGCATAATAACGTATCTATATTGAGAACCACCGCCATGTTGGTTCCACGTTAACAAGACACGGATACACTACAGAATAACCCGCGTTCGTTTAACCTCAATTACTACAGTTTACTTTATAATCTTACTTCACAATCTTCACTACATCTCACTTCACAATCTTCACTACATCTCACTCCACAATCTTCACTACATCTCACTTCACAATCTTCACTACATCTCACTCCACAATCTTCACTACATCTCACTTCACAATCTTCACTACATCTCACTTCACAATCTTCACTACATCTCACTTCACAATCTTCACTACATCCCACTTCACAATCTTCACTACATCTCACTTCACAATCTTCACTACATCTCACTTCACAATCTTCACTACATCTCACTCCACAATCTTCACTACATCTCACTTCACAATCTCTCTCACCATGCCCACAATCTCACCTCACATCCTCACCTCCACAATCTTCACCACATCCCACTCACAATCTTCACCACATCCCCACA
>NW_024728664.1:15000-33866 GCF_018991925.1 Homarus americanus | reverse complement strand
TGTGTGTGTGTTGCCCTGAGGGGTACATGGAGCAGCAGCGATTGTGTGTGTGTGTGTTGCCTGAGGTACCTGGGCAGCAGCAGGTGTGTGTGTGTGTGTGTGTGTGTGTGTCGCCCTGAGGAGTGGAGCAGCAGGTGTGTGTGTGTGTTGCCCTGAAGGAGTACCTGGAGGCAGCAGCAGGTGTGGTATTGTGTGTTGCCCTGAGGGAGTACCTGGAGCAGCAGCAGGTGTGTGGTATTAATATTAATAATGTATGTATGTGTGTGTGTGTGTGTGTGTGTGTGTGTGTCACCCTGAGGGAAGTACAAATTGCTTAACAGAGTGTATAATGTGTATGTGTGTGTGTATGTGTATTTACCTAAGTAGTTGGGGTGCGGACGCAGGTGTGTATGTGTGTATTTACCCTAGTACCTGGAAACAGGAAACAGAGTAATGTGTGTGTGTGTATGTATTTACCCTGAGAACACAGAGCAGCAACAGGTATGTGTGTGTGTGTGTGTAATGTATTTACCCTAGTACACCTGGGACAGCAGCAGGTGTGTGTGTGTGTTGCCTGAGGGGTACACCTGGAGCAGCAGCAGCAGGTGTGTGTGTGTGTGTGTGTGTGTGTTGCCCTGAGGGTACCTCGGGGCAGCGGCGGGTGTGTGTGTGTGTTGCCCTGAGGGAGTACCTGGAGCAGCAGCGGGTGTGTGTGTGTGTGTGTCGCCTTGAGGAGTTCCTGGGCAGCGGCGGAGTTGTGTGTGTGTGTGTGTGTGTGTGTTGCCCTGAGGGTACCTGGAGCAGCAGCAGGTGTGTGTGTGTTGCCTGAGGTACCTGGGCAGCAGCAGGTGTGTGTGTGTGTTGCCCTGAGGTACCTGGAGCAGCAGCAGCAGGTGTGTGTGTGTGTGTGTGTGTGTGTGTTGCCCTGAGGGAGTACCTTGGCAGCAGCAGGTGTGTGTGTGTGTGTGTGTTGCCCTGAGGGGTACCTGGAGCAGCTGGCAGGTGTGTGTGTGTGTGTCGCGGGGAAGTTCCTGGAGCAGCAGCAGGTGTGTGTGTGTGGTGTTGCCCTGAGGGAGTACCTGCTGGGCAGCAGCGGGTGTGTGTGTGTGTGTGTGTGTTGCCCTGAGGGGTACCTGGGCGCCCAGCAGGTATTGATGTGTGTGTCGCCGAGGGAGTGCCTGGAGCAGCGGCGGGTATTGTGTGTGTTGCCCTGAGGGTACCTGGAGCAGCAGCAGTGTGTGTGTGTTGCCCTGAGGGGTACCTGGAGCAGCAGCAGGTGTGTGTGTGTGTGTGTCGCCCTGAGGGGTACCTGGAGCAGCAGTGGGTGTGTGTGTGTGTGTGTTGCCTAAGGGAGTACCTTGAGCAGCAGGTGTGTGTGTGTGTGTGTGTGTGTTGCCTGAGGAGTACCTGGGCAGCAGGTGTGTGTGTGTGTGTGTTGCCCTGAGGGGTACCTGGGCAGCACTAGCAGGTGTGTGTGTGTGTGTGTGCGCGGGGAGTACCTGGAGCTTCAGCGGGTGTGTGTGTGTTGCCCTGAGGGGTACCTGGGGCAGCAGCAGGTGTGTGTGTCGCCCCTGAGGGAGGTACCTGGGCAGCAGCAGGCGTGTGTGTGTGTGTGTTGCCTGAGGGTACCTGGGGCAGCAGCAGGTGTGTGTGTCGCCCTGAGGGGTACCTGGGCAGCAGCAGGTGTGTGTGTGTGTGTGTCGCCGTGAGGGGTACCTGGAGCAGCAGCAGGTGTGTGTGTGTTGCCCTGAGGGAGTACCTGGGGCAGCAGCAGGTGTGTGTGTCGCCCTGAGGGAGTACCTGGAGCAGCGGGTGTGTGTGTGTGTGTGTTGCCTGAGGGTACCTGGGGCGGCAGCGGGTGTGTGTGTGTCGCCCTGAGGGGGTACCTGGAGCAGCAGCAGGTGTGTGTGTGTGTGTCGCCCTGAGGGAGTACCTGGGAGCAGCAGCCAGGTGTGTGTGTGTGTCGCCCACGAGGGGAGGGACCTGGGGCAGCAGCAGGTGTGTGTCGCCCTGAGGGGTACCTGGAGCAGCAGCAGGTGTGTGTGTGTCGCCCTGAGGGGTACCTGGAGCAGCAGCGAGGTGTGTGTGTGTGTGTGTGTTGCCCTGAGGGAGTACCTGGGGCAGCAGCAGGTATTATTGTGTGTGTCGCCTGAGGTACCTGGAGCAGCAGCAGGTGTGTGTGTGTGTTGCCCTGAGGGAGTACCTGGGGCAGCGGCGGGTGTATTGTGTCGCCCTGAGGGGTACCTGGGAGCAGCAGCAGGTGTGTGTGTGTGTTTGTTGCCTGAGGGAGTACCTGGGCAGCAACAGGAATTGTGTGTGTGTGTGTGTGTGTTGCCCTGAGGGGAGTACCTGGGGCAGCAGCGGGTGTGTGTGTGTCGCCCTGAGGGAGTACCTGGGCAGCAGCAGGTGTGTGTGTGTGCGCCTGAGGGAGTACCTGGGCAGCAGCAGGTGTGTGTGTGTGTTGCCCTGTGAGGAGTACCTGGAGCAGCAGCAGATTGTGTGTGTGTTGCCCTGAGGGGTACCTGGAGCAGCAGCGGGTGTGTGTGTGTTGCCGTGAGGTACCTGGAGGAGCAGCAGGTGTGTGTGTGTCGCCCTGGTACCTGGAGCAGCTTGGCAGGTGTGTGTGTGTGTGTTGCCCCTGAGGGAGTACCTGGAGCAGCAGCAGGTGTGTGTGTGTTGCCCTGAGGGAGTACCTGGGCAGCAGCAGGTGTGTGTGTGTTGCCCTGAGGGGTACCTGGGCAGCAGGTGTGTGTGTGTGTTGCCCTGAGGGGTGCCTGGAGCAGCAGCAGGTGTGTGTGTGTGTCGCCTGAGGGTACCTGGGCAGCAGCAGGTGTGTGTGTGTGTTGCCTGAGGTACCTGGGGCAGCAGTGTGTGTGTGTGTGTCGCCTGAGGGGGTACCTGGAGCAGCGGGTGTGTGTGTGTGTTGCCCTGAGGGGTACCTGGGCAGCAGCAGGTGTGTGTGTGTGTCGCCCTGAGGAAGTACCTGGAGCAGCAGCAGGTGTGTGTGTGTGTGTTGCCCTGAGGGAGTACCTGGGGCAGCAGCAGGTGTGTGTGTGTCGCCCTGAGGGGTACACTGGAGCAGCAGCGGGTGTGTGTGTGTGTGCGCCCTGAGGGGGTACCTGGAGCAGCAGCAGGTGTGTGTGTGTGTGTGTGTGTGTCGCCCTGAGGGAGTACCTGGAGCAGCAGCGGGTGTGTGTGTGTGTTACCCTGAGGGGTACCTGGAGCAGCAGCAGGTGTGTGTGTGTGTTGCCCTGAGGTACCTGGAGCAGCAGCAGGTGTGTGTGTGTTGCCCTGAGGGAGTACCTGGAGCAGCACAGGTGTGTGTGTGTGTTGCCCTGGGGGAGTACTGGAGCAGCAGCAGGTGTGTGTGTGTGTCGCCCTGAGGGGTACCTGGAGCAGCAGCAGGTGTGTGTGTGTGTTGCCATGAGGGAGTACCTGGGGCGGCAGCAGGTGTGTGTGTGTCGCCCTGAGGGAGTACCTGGAGCAGCAGCAGGTGTGTGTGTGTGTCGCCCTGGGGAGTACCTGGAGCAGCAGCAGGTGTGTGTGTGTCGCCCTGAGGTGAGGTACCTGGGCAGCAGCAGATTATTGTGTGTGTCGCCCTGAGGTACCTAGAGCTGCAGCAGGTGTGTGTGTGTGTGTGTGTCGCCCCTGAGGGTACCTGGAGCGCAGCAGGTGTGTGTGTGTGTTGCCCTGAGGGGTACCTGGGCAGCAGCAGGTGTGTGTGTGTGTTTGCCCTGAGGGGTACCTGGGCAGCATCAGGTGTGTGTGTGTGTCGCCCTGAGGGAGTGCCTGGGCAGCAGCGGGTGTGTGTCGCCCTGAGGGAGGCCTGGGCAGCAGCGGGTGTGTGTGTGTCGCCCTGAAGGAGTACCTGGAGCAGCAGCAGGTGTGTGTGTGTTGCCCTGAGGGTACCTGGAGCAGCTTGAGGTGTGGTGTGTGTGTCCCCCTGAGGGAGTACTGGGCAGTAGCAGCAGGTGTGTGTGTGTTTGTGTGTGTGCCACCCCTGAGGGAGCCACCTGGAGCAGCAGCATCGGGTGTGTGTGTGTGTGTGTTGCCGTGAGGGAGTACCTGGGCAGCAGGTGTGTGTGTGTGTTGCCTGAGGGTACCTGGAGGCAGCGGGTGTGTGTGTGTGTTGCCCCTGAGGGGTACCTGGGCAGCAGCAGCAGGTGTGTCTGTGTGTCGCCCTGGGGAGTACCTGGGCAGCAGGTGTGTGTGTGTGTGTTGCCCTGAGGGGTACCTGGGCAGCAGCAGCGGGTATGTGTGTGTCGCCTGTGAGGGGTACCTGGGAGCAGCAGCAGGTGTGTGTGTGTGTGTGTTGCCCTGAGGGAGTACCTGGAGCAGCAGGTGTGTGTGTGTGTTGCCTGAGGTACCTGGAGCAGCAGGTGTGTGTGTGTGTGTGCCCTGAGGGTACCTGGAGCAGCAGCAGCGGTTGTGTGTGTGTGTTGCCCTGAGGGGTACCTGGGCAGCAGCAGGTGTGTGTGTGTGTGTCGCCCTGTGGGGTACCTGGAGCAGCAGCAGGTGTGTGTGTGTGTCGCCCTGAGAGGGAGTACCTGGAGCAGCAGAAGGTGTGTGTGTGTGTGTGTCGCCCTGAGGAGTACCTGGAGCAGCAGCAGGTGTGTGTGTGTGTTGCCCTGAGGTACCTGGAGCAGCAGCACGGTGTGTGTGTGTGTGTCTGTTGCCCTGAGGGGTACCTGGAGCGGCAGCAGGTGTGTGTGTGTGTTGCCCTGATGGAGTACCTGGAACGGCAGCAGGTGTGTGTTGTGTCGCCCTGAGGGAGTACCTGGAGCAGCAGCAGGTGTGTGTGTGTGTGTGTGTGTGTGTGTGTGTGTCACCCTGAGGGGAGTACCTGGAACGCTTAGCAGGTGTGTGTGTGGCGCCTGAGGGAGTTACCTGGAGCAGCAGCAGGTGTGTGTGTGTGTGTGTGTTACCCTGAGGTGGGTGGGCGCGGTTGGCGGACTTGGGTGTGTGTGTGTTGCCCTGAGGGTACCTGGAGCAGCAGCAGGTGTGTGTCGCCCTGAGGGGGAGCACCTGGAACAGCAGTGGGGTTGTGTGTGTGTGTGTGTTGCCTGAGGTACCTGGAGCAGCAGCGGGATGTGTGTGTGTAAGCCCTGAGGTGCCTGGAGCGGTAGCGGGTGTGTGTGTGGTGTTGCCCTGAGGTGCCTGGGAGCAGTAGCGGGTGTGTGGTGTGTGTCGCCCTGAGGGAGTACCTGGAGCAGCAGCAGGGGAGGTGTGTGTGTGTGTGTGTTGCGTGAGGGGTACCTGGGCAGCAGGTGTGTGTGTGTGTGTTGCCGTGAGGGTACCTGGGCAGCAGCAGGTGTGTGTGTGTTGCCCTGAGGGAGTACCTGGGCAGTAGCGGAGTGTGTGTGTGTCGCCCTGGGGAGTACCTGGGCAGCAGCAGGTGTGTGTGTGTGTTGCCCTGAGGGAGTACCTGGAGCAGCGGCGAGGTGTGTGTGTTGCCTGAGGGGGTACTGGGGCAGCAGCGGGTGTGTGTGTGTGTACCTGAGGGTACCTGGGCAGCAGCGGAGTTGTGTGTGTCTCCAGCGGGGAGTACACCTGGAGCAGCAGCGGGTGTGTGTGTCGCCTGAGGGGGTACCTGGGCGGCGGGTGTGTGTGTGTGTGTGTGTTGCCCTGAGGGGGTACCTGGGGCGGCAGCAGGTGTGTGTATTATTATTGTGTGTTGCCCTGAGGGGTACCTGGAGCGGCAGCGGGTGTGTGTGTGTGTTGCCCTGGGGGTACCTGGGCAGCAGCAGGTGTGTGTGTGTGTGTGTTGCCCTGGGGAGTACCTGGGGCAGCAGCAGGTGTGTGTGTGTGTGTGTGTGTGTGTTGCCCTGAGGGAGTACCTGGGCAGCAGCAGGTGTGTGTGTGTGTTGCCCTGAGGGGTACCTGGGCAGCAGCAGGTGTGTGTGTGTGTGTGTTGCTCCTGAGGTGCCTGGGGCGGCGGCTTGGGTGTGTGTGTGTGTGTTGCCTGAGGGTACCTGGAGCAGCGGCGGGTGTGTGTGTGTGTTGCCCCTGAGGGTACCTGCAAGACGGCAGCGGGTGTGTGTGTGTGTGTGTGTGTGTGTTGCCCCTGAGGGAGGTACCTGAAGCGGCAGCAGGTGTGTGTGTGTGTGTTGCCCTGAGGGAGTACCTGGAGCAGCAGCAGGTGTGTGTGTGTTGCCTGAGGGTACCTGGGCAGCAGCAGGTGTGTGTGTGTATTGTGTGTTGCCCTGAGGGGTACCTGGGGCGGCGGCGGGTGTGTGTGTGTGTGTGTGTGTGTGTGTGTTGCCCTGAGGGGTACCTGGAGCAGCGGCGGGTGTGTGTGTGTGTGTTGCCCTGAGGGAGTACCTGGAGCGGCGGCGGGTGTGTGTGTGTTGCCTGAGGGAGTACCTGGAGCAGCAGCAGGTGTGTGTGTGTGTTGCCCTGAGGGAGTACCTGGAGCAGCAGCAGGTGTGTGTGTGTGTGTTGCCTGAGGGAGTACCTGGAGCAGCAGCAGGTGTGGCCAGTGTGTTGCCCTGAGGGAGTACCTGGAGCAGCAGGTGTGTGTGTGTGTGTGTGTGTGTATTTGCCCTGAGGGGGTACCTGGAGCACTTAGCAGGTGTGTGTGTGTGTTGCCCTGAGGGTACCTGGAGCAGCAGCAGGTGTGTGTGTGTGTGTGTTGCCCTGAGGGGGTACCTGGAGCAGCAGCTGGTGTGTGTGTGTGTGTTGCCCTGAGGAGTACCTGGAGCAGCAGCAGGGGTGTGTGTGTTGCCTGGTGAGCCTGGGCAGCAGCAGGTGTGTGTGTGTCGCCCTGGGGGTACCTGGAGCAGTAGCAGCAGGTGTGTGTGTGTTTGTGTGTGTGTGTCGCACGAGGTACCTGGGCAGCACTATCAGGTGTGTGTGTGTGTGTGTGTGTTGCCGTGAGGTACCTGGAGCAGCAGGTGTGTGTGTGTGTGTTGCCCTGAGGGAGTACCTGGGCAGCAGGTGTGTGTGTGTGTGTTGCCCTGAGGGAATTACCTTGAGCAGCAGCGCAGGTGTGTCTGTGTCGCCCTGAGGGTACCTGGGCAGCAGGTGTGTTATTGTGTGTGTTGCCCTGAGGGGTACCTGGAGCAGCAGCAGCAGGTGTGTGTGTCGCCCTGAGGGTACCTGGGCAGCGGCAGGTGTGTGTGTGTGTTGCCCTGAGGGAGGTACCTGGGTAGCAGGTGTGTGTGTGTGTTGCCCCTGAGGGAGTACCTGGGCAACAGGTGTGTGTGTGTGTTGCCCTGAGGGAGTACCTGGGCAGCAGCAGGTGTGTGTGTGTGTCGCCTGAGGGGTACCTGGGCAGCAGCAGGTGTGTGTGTGTGTGTTGCCCTGAGGGGTACCTGGAGCAGCAGCAGGTGGTATTGTGTCGCCCCTGAGAGGTACCTGGGGCAGCAGCAGGTGTGTGTGTGTTTGCCCTGAGAGGTACCCCTGGAGCGGCAGCACGTGTGTGTGTGTGTCTGTACCCTGAGGGGTACTGGAGCGGCAGCAGGTGTGTGTGTGTGTGTGTGTGTTGCCCGGTGGGTACCTGGGCAGCAGCAGGTGTGTGTTTGTGTCGCCCTGAGGGAGTACCTGGGCAGCGGTAGGTGTGTGTGTGTCGCCCTGAGGAGTACCTGGAGCAGCAGCAGGTGTGTGTGTGTTGCCCTGAGGGGGTACCTGGAGCAGCTTGGCAGGTGTGTGTGTGCGTCGCCTGAGGGGGTACCTGGGCAGTAACGGGTGTGTGTGTGTGTTGCCCTGAGGGAGTACCTGGAGCAGCAGCGGGTGTGTGTGTGTGTTGCCCTGAGGGGTACCTGGAGCGGCAGCGAGGTGTGTGTGTTGCCCTGAGGGGAATTACCTGGGTGGCAGCAGGTGTGTGTGTGTGTTGCCCTGAGGGTACCTGGAGCAGCAGCAGGTGTGTGTGTGTCGCCCTGAGGGTACCTGGAGCAGCGGTAGGTGTGTGTGTGTGTGTGTGTGTGTTGCCCCTGAGGTACCTGGAGCAGCGGGTGTGTGTGTGGCCCTGAGGGAGTGCCTGGGCAGTAACGGAAGTGTGTGTGTTGCCCTGAGGGAGTACCTGGAGCAGTAGCAGGTGTGTGTGTGTGTGTCGCCCTGAGGGAGTACCTGGGCAGCAGTAGGTGTGTGTGTGTCGCTCTGAGGGGTACCTGGAGCGGCAGCAGCAGGTGTGTGTGTGTGTGTGTGTGTGTGTGTGTGTTACCGTGAGGGAGTACCTGGAGCAACATGGGTGTGTGTGTGTGTTGCCGTGAGGGAGTACCTGGAGGAGCAGCAGGTGTGTGTGTGTTGCCCTGAGGGAGTACCTGGAGCGGCAGCAGGTGTGTGTGTGTCGCCCTGAGGGAGTTACCTGGGCAGCGGCAGCGGAGTTGTGTGTGTGTGTTGCCCTGAGGGAGTACTTGGAGCAGCAGCAGGTGTGTGTGTGTGTGTGTGTGTGTGTTGCCCTGAGGAGTACCTGGAGCAGCAGCAGGTGTGTGTGTGTGTGTGTTGCCCTGAGGTACCTGGAGCAGCAGCAGCAGGTGTGTGTGTGTGTTGCCCTGAGGGAGTGCGTGCGGGCAGCAGGTGTGTGTGTGTTGCCTGAGGGGTGCCTGGAGCAGGAGCGGGTGTGTGTGTGTGCGTGTGTGTTGCCTGAGGTACCTGGAGCAGCAGTGGGTGTGTGTGTGTGTTGCCCTGAGGTACCTGGGCAGCAGCAGGTGTGTGTGTGTGTGTTACCCTGAGGTACCTGGAGCAGCAGCAGGTGTGTGTGTGTGTGTTGCCCTGAGGTACCTGGAGCAGCAGCAGGTGTGTGTGTGTGTGTTGCCCTGAGGGGGTACCTGGAGCAGCAGCAGGTGTGTGTGTGTGTCTCCCTGAGGGAGTACCTGGAAGCAGCAGCAGGTGTGTGTGTGTGTCGCCCTGAGTACCTGGGCAGCAGGTGTGTGTGTGTGTGTTGCCCTGAGGGAGTACCTGGGCAGCAGCAGGTGTGTGTGTGTGTTGCCCTGGTGAACCTGGAGCAGCAGCAGGTGTGTGTGTCTGTTGCCCTGAGGAGTACCTGGAGCAGCAGCAGCAGCGGGTGTGTGTGTGTGTTGCCTGAGGGAGTACCTGGGCAGCAGCAGGTGTGTGTGTGTGTGTTGCCTGAGGGTACCTGGAGCAGCAGCGGCAGGTGTGTGTGTTGCCCTGGTGAGAACCTGGAGCAGCAGCAGGGTGTGTGTGTGTGTTGCCCTGAGGTACCTGGAGCAGCAGCGGGTGTGTGTGTGTGTGTTGCCCTGAGGTACCTGGAGCAGCTTGGCAGGTGTGTGTGTGTGTGTTGCCCTGAGGGAATTACCTGGGCAGCAGCAGGTGTGTGTGTGTGTTGCCCTGAGGGGTACCTGGGGCAGCAGCAGGTGTGTGTGTGTGTTGCCCTGAGTGGGGAACCTGGAGCGGCAGCAGGTGTGTGTGTGTGTGTGTGTTGCCCTGAGGTACCTGGGCAGCGGCAGGTGTGTGTGTGTGTGTTGCCCTGAGGGGTGCCTGGAGGAGCAGCAGGTGTGTGTGTGTGTGTGTTGCCTGAGGGGTACCTGGAGCAGCAGCAGGTGTGTGTGTGTGTGTGTTGCCCTGAGGGGGTACCTGGGCAGCTTGGCAGGTGTGTGTGTGTGTCGCCCTGAGGAGGTACCTGGAGCGGCAGCAGGTGTGTGTGTGTGTGTGTGTGTGTGTGTGTGTGTGTGTGTGTGTGTGTGTGTTGCCTGAGGTGCACCTGGAGCAGCAGCGGCGGGTGTGTGTGTGTGTGTTGCCCTGAGGGGTACCTGGGCAGCAGCGGGTGTGTGTGTGTGTGTTGCCCTGAGGGGGCCTGGGCAGCAGCAGGTGTGTGTGTGTGTGTGTGTGTGTTGCCCTGAGGGAGTACCTGGAGCAGCAGCAGTTGTGTGTGTGTGCCCTGAGTGAGTACCTGGGCAGCAGCAGGTGTGTGTGTGTGTGTGTGTGTGTTGCCCTGAGGGGTACCTGGAGCAGCTTGGCAGGTGTGTGTGTGTGTGTTGTTGCCCTGAGGGTACCTGGGGGACGGCAGCAGGTGTGTGTGTGTGTGTTGCCCCTGAGGGTACCTGGAGCGGCAGCAGGTGTGTGTGTGTGTTGCCTGAGGGAGTACCTGGGCAAGCAGCAGGTGTGTGTGTGTGTTGCCTGGTGAGAACCTGGAGCAGCAGCAGGTGTGTGTGTGTGTGTTGCCCTGAGGGGTACCTGGAGCAGCAGCAGGTGTGTGTGTGTGTGTTGCCTGAGGGAGTACCTGGGCAGCAGCAGCGGGTGTGTGTGTGTGTTGCCTGGTGAGCCTGGGCAGCAGCAGGTGTGTGTGTGTGTGTGTTGCCCTGAGGTACCTGGGCAGCAGCAGCGGGTGTGTGTGTGTGTTGCCCTGGTGAGAACCTGGAGCGGCAGCAGGTGTGTGTGTCTGTTGCCTGAGGGGTACCTGCAGACGGCTTGGCAGGTGTGTGTGTGTGTGTTGCCTGAGGTACCTGGAGCAGCAGCAGGTGTGTGTGTGTGTGTGTTGCCTGAGGGGAGTACCTGGGCAGCAGCAGCAGGTGTGTGTGTGCCCTGGTGAGAACCTGGAGCAGCAGCAGCAGGTGTGTGTGTGTTGCCCTGAGGGTACCTGGAGCAGCAGCAGGTGTGTGTGTGTTGCCCTGAGGGGGTACCTGGGCAGCGGCAGGTGTGTGTGTGTGTGTGTTGCCCTGAGGGGGTACACCTGGAGCAGCAGCAGGTGTGTGTGTGTGTTGCCCTGAGGGGAGTACCTGGAGCAGCAGCAGGTGTGTGTGTGTGTTGCCCTGGTGGGAACCTGGAGCAGCAGCAGGTGTGTGTGTGTGTGTGTTGCCCTGGTGAGAACCTGGAGCAGCAGCGGGTGTGTGTGTGTGTGCCTGAGGGGTACCTGGAGCAGCAGCGGTGTGTGTGTGTGTGTTGCCTGAGGGAGTACCTGGAGCAGCAGCAGGTATTGTGTGTGTGTGTGTTGCCTGAGGGGGTATCTGGGCAGCAGCAGGTGTGTGTGTGTGTTGCCTGAGGGGTACCTGGGCAGCAGGTGTGTGTGTGTGTTGCCCTGAGGTACCTGGGCAGCAGCAGCAGGTGTGTGTGTTGCCCTGTGAGGGGTACCTGGAGCAGCAGCAGCAGGTTGTGTGTGTGTGTTGCCCACGAGGGGTACCTGGAGCGGCAGCAGGTGTGTGTGTGTGTGTTGCCCTGAGGGAGTACCTGGAGCAGCAGGTGTGTGTGTGTGTTGCCTGAGGGAGTACCTGGGCAGCAGCAGGTGTGTGTGTGTGTGTTGCCCTGAGGGTACCTGGGCAGCAACGGGTGTGTGTGTGTGTTGCCCTGAGGGTACCTGGAGCAGCAGCAGGTGTGTGTGTGTGTTGCCCTGGTGAGAACCTGGAGCGGCAGCGGGTGTGGTGTGTGTGTGTTGCCCTGGTGAGGAACCTGGAGCAGCGGCGGGTGTGTGTGTGTTGCCTGAGGGGGTGCCTGGAGCAGCAGCGGGTGTGGTGATGTGTTGCCCTGAGGGAGTACCTGGGCAGCGGCGGGTGTGTGTGTGTGTGTTGCCTGAGGGGTATCTGGGCAGCAGCAGGGTGTGTGTGTGTGTTGCCCTGAGGAGTACCTGGAGCAGCAGCAGCGGGTGTGTGTGTGTGTTGCCTGAGGGAGTACCTGGAGCAGCTTGGCAACGCGGGTGGTGTGTGTGTGTTGCCCTGGTGAGAACCTGGAGCAGCAGCAGGTGTGTGTGTGTGTGTTGCCCTGGTGAGAACCTGGGCAGCAGCAGGTGTGTGTGTGTGTTGCCCTGAGGGAGTACCTGGAGCAGCAGCAGGTGTGTGTGTGTTGCCTGAGGGAGGTACTGGGCAGCAGCAGGTGTGTGTGTGTGTTGCCTGAGGTGGGGCCTGGAGCGGCTTGGCGGGTGTGTGTGTGTGTTGCCCTGAGGTACAGACAGCAGCAGGTGTGTGTGTGTGTGTTGCCTGAGGGAGTACCTGGAGCAGCAGCAGGTGTGTGTGTGTGTGTTGCCTGAGGGGTACCTGGGGCAGCAGCAGGTGTGTGTGTGTGTTGCCCTGAGGGGTACCTGGGCAGCAGCAGGTGTGTGTGTGTGTTGCCCTGAGGTACCTGGAGCAGCAGCTGGGTGTGTGTGTGTGTGTTGCCCTGGTGAGAACCTGGAGCAGCAGCAGGTGTGTGTGTGTGTGTTACCCTGAGGGTACCTGGAGCAGCAGGTGTGTGTGTGTGTGTTGCCCTGAGGTACCTGGAGCAGCAGCAGCGGAGTGTGTGTGTTGCCCTGAGTGAGAACCTGGAGCAGCAGCAGCAGGTGTGTGTGTGTTGCCGAGGGAGTACCTGGAGCAGCAGCAGGTGTGTGTGTGTGTGTTGCCCTGAGGGTACCTGGAGCAGCAGCAGGTGTGGCGGTGATGATGTGCCCTGAGGAGTACCTGAGCGGCAGCGGGTGTGTGTGTGTGTTGCCCTGAGGGGGTACCTGGGCAGCAGCAGGTGTGTGTGTGTGTGTTGCCCTGAGTGGGGAGCCTGGAGCAGCAGCGGGTGTGTGTGTGTGTGTTGCCCCTGGTGAGAACCTGGAGCGGCAGCGGGTGTGTGTGTGTGTTGCCCTGAGGGAGTACCTGGGAGCAGCTTGGGTGTGTGTGTGTGTTGCCCTGAGGGGAGTACCTGGAGCAGCAGCAGCAGGTGTGTGTGTGTGTGTTGCCCTGAGGGAGTATCTGGGCAGCAGCGGCGGGTGTGTGTGTGTGTTGCCCTGAGGTACCTGGGCAGCAGCGGGTGTGTGTGTGTGTGTTGCCCTGAGGGGTACCTGGAGCAGCAGCAGCAGGTGTGTGTGTGTTGCCCTGAGGGGAGTACCTGGAGCAGCAGCAGCGGGTGTGTGTGTGTGTGTTGCCTGAGGGTACCTGGAGCAGCAGCAGGTGTGTGTGTGTGTTGCCCGAGGGGTACCTGGAGCAGCAGGTGTGTGTGTGTGTTGCCCCTGAGGGAGTACCTGGAGCAGCAGCAGGTGTGTGTGTGTGTTGCCCTGAGGTACCTGGGTGGGCAGCAGCAGGTGTGTGTGTGTGTGTTGCCCTGAGGGGTACCTGGAGTAGCAGCAGGTGTGTGTGTGTGTGTGTGTGTGTGTTGCCCTGAGGGAGTACCTGGGCAGCAGCAGGTGTGTGTGTGTGTGTTGCCTGAAGGGGTACCTGGGCAGCGGCAGCAGGTGTGTGTGTGTGTTGCCCTGGTGAGGAACCTGGGCAGCAGCGGGTGTGTATGTGTGTGTTGCCCTGAGGGGAGGTACCTGGAGCAGCAGCAGGTGTGTGTGTGTGTTGCCCTGAGGGAGTACCTGGAGCAGCAGCAGGTGTGTGTGTGTGTTGCCCTGAGGAGCCTGGAGCAGCAGCGGGTGTGTGTGTGTGTTGCCCTGAGGGGAGTACTGGAGCAGCAGCAGGTGTGTGTGTGTGTGTTGCCCTGAGGGAGTACCTGGGCAGCAGCAGGTGTGTGTGTGTGTTGCCCTGAGGGAGTACCTGGAGCATGGCAGCAGGTGTGTGTGTGTGTGTGTTGCCTGAGGAGTACGGGTGGCAGCAGGTGTGTGTGGCGTGTGTTGCCCTGAGGGAGGTACCTGGAGCAGCAACAGGTGTGTGTGTGTGTTTGCTGAGGGGTACCTGGAGCAGCAGCGGAATGATATTGATGTGTGTGTTGCCCTGAGGGGTACCTGGAGCATGGCAGGTGTGTGTGTGTTGCCCTGAGGGAGTACCTGGAGCAGCAGCAGCAGGTGTGTGTGTGTGTTGCCCTGAGGGAGTACCTGGAGCAGCAGCAGCAGGTGTGTGTGTGTGATCATGTTATTTTAGGTCATTGTTAACTATGGTAAAGTAAGAGTTTTTTACTTGGACAGGTTGAGAGACTGGTGGCTGAGGTTAGTGCCAATCTTGAAGCAGGAGCCGGGGTGCAAGTATCCAGCACCGCCCCTTCAGATGATGATATCGTGGTGCTGTCCTCCGAGGAAGACGCCCCACGTATCAAGACCGAACTTGACCTGGGTAATTATTATTGTTCAAGTTATAGATTTTTTTCATTGCATTATTTCTATTGTTATTTGCATCAAACTGGTTATTTTTATCATTATGCGAAGATATTTTGTTCCTTTCTTACTTGATTGAGTTATTTTTATGTAGAAGCTCAGTAATATAAGAATTTTAAAGGATCTTTTACTGACAACAGGAGACTGTAGTGTTTGTAAATACTAATCTTAGTAATTGGTTCACAGTTAGACAGGGAGTAAGACAAGGCTGAGTTCCATCTATAACTTTGTATAATATATTGTCCAAAATTTTACCGAGAGATTTTATTAGTGTTAATGAAGGGGTAAATGTTAATGGTTAAGTAATATACAGTATGATGTAAGAGTTAATGATGTGAAGACTAAAGTTATGGTTGTGAACAAATGGGGAACTTAACCTTTTGTTTTGACACTTAACATTTTATTCGGTTTTGGGTAACTTCCCACAGCCAAAGTTTTAAACCTGTATTCATTAAACAAGCAACATTACGTGTGATGGTAGTTGTGTGAAAGAATTCCAATCAAGAATAGGTCAAGCATACAAACAGTATTTAATAATGTAAAAGACCCACTGAAAAGTGACATTAACTCCAACTTGAGAAAAAGGCTGGTGAAAGGCTTTATATGGCAAGGACTGATGTATGGGTGAGAAGCGTGGACACTCACCAGACAGGAGGAGGCTTTGTGGTGTTATAGGTGAATGTTAACAATAAACTACACTGACAGGAAAAACAAATGAAGAAGTACTAAGGTTAGCAAAAACTTCAAGAGAAATACTTGAGTTAGAAAAATGAGATACTTTGGTCATATAATTAGGGATACAGTAGAAGTCCAATAATCCGGACTGCTTGGGGATTGGGTCGGTCCGGATTTTCAGATTTTCCGGATTCTCAGGCAGTACTTTTAAAATTAAAATTTAAGGAGGAATAAAGAAGAGATGAACAGGTACATTTTGATAGTTTATTCATTAGCAAATAAAGCATGCTTCATTTATCAAAACGAGCAGTTTTAAAGAAAAATAAAGTCAACACTAGACAAAAATGTAAACAAATTGTCTAATACCATGACGAGTCTTGAAATTCCTAAGCCATCCATCACTAAATGCGCACTCTGATTCAATGTTCATTTGCTCCTTAAAAGACTTTGCTTTGGCAATAAGCATCGGCCCAGGAATTGCCATACCTTCTGATCGTTTTAACAAAAACCATTCGTGCAACACTTGATCAAGATTTTCTAATTTGGGCCAATGTTAAACTTTTTCTTTCAGCAATTTTAATGTAAGGCTCAGAAGAAGCTGTGAATTCTAGAATTTTATTCTTTGCCTTTTTTATATCATAAATTGTAGACTTTCCAATGTTGTATGTTTCCATTAGAACAGCATTGCTCACATTACATTCTAGTTTCTTAATTATTTCAAGTTTGTCACTAAATTTCAATGTGTTCTTCTTTCTCTTCACACAACGAAGTTTATCTACTTTAGGGGCCATTATTATGGGCTTGTACTCTGTACATGGAAAGAGTAGGACTCAAAATTACATACGTTGTCACAGTTTGATTGCTTGTTTTAAAGTGGTGATCGTGTGGTCGTTTGTTGTCGTTGTGCAGCTGTGGCATTCACTCATGCACACATACACACAAAAGATTTATAGTGCCTCAAATTCTACATTTCAGTTCGAGCTAATTACAAAACTAACAAAATTAGCTACCTATAATTTACAATTACTTTTATTATTAGAATTATGTAAATTAATTTTTTAAAGCAACTCCATTCATTCACATAACCCACAAAAGCCCGCTAAATTTAAAAAGTTTGAGTTTTCGAAAAGTCCGGATTCTCGGGTGGTCCGGATTCCTGGCATCCGGATTTTTGGACTTTTACTGTAATAAGAAATATTAATGGACAAAGTTGATGGTAGGAGGGAAGGTAGAGACTGGGATGGATGATAAACTGGGGCCCCAGAAAGATACAAAACCTTAGAGGCTTGAAAGAAATTCAGTATTGCGTCCACTAATATCTGGTTGAGGTAATGTCACCAGTGGAGTACCCCAAGGCTTAGTATAGTACTGTACTTGGATCATTGCTGTTTATTATATACAGTACATTAAGGACATACGAGGTGTGGTCCAAAAGTTCCCCGACTGGCTTCATGAAATCTTTATTTTTCAAGATATTACAGTGAAACTTTAGTCACCCTTAAATTATTCTCCAGAGGTCTCAATGCAGCACTGAATCTGCTCCTCCTACTTGTGGAAGTCCTTGTTGGTGAGGCTGAAGAACACTTTCTATGATTTTTCCTGCATCTCCATTCTGTTCATGATCTTCCCCTTGAGGTTCAACTTGAACTTGGGAAACAGCCACAACTCACAGGGGGCTGATCTGTAGGGTGGGGGACCACCGGGATGCTGTACTTCACCAGAAAATCATTCACAGAGAGGAGAGAGAGTGTGCAGGTGCATTGTCCTGGTGAAGCGGTCAATTGCCGGTCGTCAGCCGGAATCCGGTTAACATTTCCATACTTAGGTCCAACCGCTCGCCAATCTTGTGGATGGTCACCCTATGATCTTCATGTACAAGCTGGTCATTTTCATCATGTCTCTCGGTGGAAGGCCGCCCAGAACAATGCTCATTTTCAAAAGAGGTGCACCCTTCTTTGACACTCTTGTGACACCTGAAAACTTGAGCCCTGGACATTGCTCCATCATTGTAGGCTTCCTTGATTATTTCATTGGTCTCTGCACCATTTTTTCCGAGTCTGAAGCAAATTCTGACGGTGCAGCATTACTCGATACTTCCCTCCGTGTTGAGTGGCGACTGACTCCACTTAGCAGATGGGCCGGTGTACACACTCACGCAAAGATGCACTACGGCCGGTCGGCGCCACAGATTCTCGCCAAGTTGGCTCAGTAAACAACTTATACCCAAGGTGAGTGACTGCTGATGATTCAAATTTGATATCTACAAAGGGAAAGGTTTTATGAAGCCAGTCCGGGAACTTTTGGATCGCACCTCGTATAGGCAGAGACGGCAACACAAGGCAATTTGGTGACAACACAAAAATACAAGAGTGAAGGATTAAATCTGATGAGGATTGTGGAGGATTACAAGACCATGTAGTTTAAGGCTGAGAAATAGAACAGAGACCAACTGCTATATCAACTGAGTCTGACTGAGACACATTGTGAGGTAATGCTAAGTAGAAATCTTAAACCAAATTAGCAGTATGGTTGAGGCAACAGGGGGTCCTCCTCTACTGTACCTAGCCTCACAAACAGTACACTACGTCACTCATAAATACATACGGGAAGAAATTGTCAGTGTACGTTGTTTTCATCGTCTATTGTTATACCAAGTTTGTGCGTTCCTGGATATGATGCGTTAAAAGCACGTACTGTCATTTCTGCTACCACGCGTGTTTTGTCAATGCGAATTGGGTGTAACGCGATTGATGAATAGGGGAACGCTGTTTGTAAAACGTGAACTTTTGCATACGAATGTTGGCTATAGCGCGATTCCATCCTCAACGTTTTAAGCGTAGCGCGGGGTTATGCAATGTTTACAGTTCATGTTCGACATCACATGTTCAATAGGGGGCAGTGAAATTTTGCTCAAAGCTGCACTCTTCAGGCATTGTTCCTTATACATATCTAAGACTCCATGCCAAATTTGAAGCTGATATGTCGAGGTTTAGTCTGCCGCATTTTCTACTGAAATTTTTAAATTTACCTACAGTACTAGCCAAACAGCCGCTGTGGCGGTGCAATGTTCTGTTCAGTGTTTATCAACTTTTTTTCATATCTCTTATTTCATTTAAGTTGTCTTGTTGCAGATGAGTATGGTGCTATGTCTATATTGATTATCAGCCTTTTCTCATTTCATTTCTCAATGTTGTGTTACTGTACTGTAATGTAGGGGAGACCTGGGTAAGTTGGCGCACTTGAAATTATTCAAATAGTTACCGTTAAGCAGTTCACACTTGAGATCTACGTGCTTCCTCCAGTCACCTAAGCAACCATGTGACTCCCAAGACTGGACACGGAAAGCAGATTGCCAAAACTATTCACGAGTTTCTGGTGGAGAAAAATCTAACCCAGCAACCCATTGTGTGTGTTGGTTGTGATGGAACCAATGTAAATGTAGGATCAGAAAATGGAGTCATTCATCATCTTGAAATGTTACTTGGTCACCCGCTCCATTATTTCATATGTCAGCTTCACGGAAATGAGCTGCCTTTCCGCGCAGTTTTTTATCACTATGATGGTAAACCAAGTGGTCCTGAGCATTGGCGTGGTCCCATTGGAAAGCAGATCAAGGAGAGTCTGTCTGAGCTTCCAGTTGTCGCCTTCCAGCCAGTCAGTTCCCTGATTTCCCTGTATTTAATGATGAAGTGGAGAAAGATCTGTCCTGGGATCAGAAATACCTGTATAGGATTTGTAAAGGAATTATCACAGGTGTTGTTGAAGATGACTTGGCTGCTATTGAGCCAGGTCCTCCCTGTGTGTCAAGGTGGAACACCTTATGGAGTAGAATCCTCAGGCTGTATGTAGCAACATCAAGACCCAGCCATGAGTTGAAAAAAATTGTCATTACAATAATAAAGTTCAATGCTCCAATGTGGTTTTACATCAAGATACACCCTTACGTAACACACGGCTCAAGGAACGTATTCCAGTCCCTGCTATATATGAAACACCTGAATAGTGAGGAGGAGACGATAGTGAAGAAGGCTGTCCAGAGAAATGCATACTTCGCCCACACAGATGAACTTCTTCTTGGTATGTGTGCAGATGAGGACATGACTGTTAGAGAAAAAGCTGTCTCAATGATAAGAAAAATTAGAGAGGAGAATCAGCAAAAGGAAGAATGCACTGGCAGATCTGAAGAGGAGGAGGAAGATTCTGATGCTGTTGTTGACGAGAATTTGTTAAACTATACTGATGAGGAGGGTAAAGATGGAGATGGGAATGAGGATGT
>NW_024728664.1:0-10000 GCF_018991925.1 Homarus americanus | reverse complement strand
GTGTGTGTCAGGGACCCTGTGTGTGTGTGTGTGTCAGGGGACTGGTGGGTGTGTGTGTGTCAGGGGCCTGTGTGTGTGTGTGTGTCAGGGACCTGGTGTTGGTGTGTGTCAGGGACCTGTGTGTGTGTGTCGGGGACTGTGTGTGTGTGTGTCAGGGACCTGGTGTGTGTGTGTGTGTGTCAGGGGCCTGGTGTTTGTGTGTGTGTCAGGGGCCTGGTGTGTGTGTGTGTCAGGGCTAGTGTGTGTGTGTGTGTCAGGGACCTGAGTGTTGGTGTGTCAGGGACCTGGTGTGTGTGTGTGTGTGTCAGGGGCTAGTGTGTGTGTGTGTGTCAGGGACTAGTGTGTGTGTGTGTGTGTCAGGGGCCTAGTGTGTGTGTGTGTGTGTGTCAGGGAGGCCTGGGTGTGTGTGTGTGTGTGTGTGTCAGGGGCCTAGTGTGTGTGTGTGTGTGTCAGGGACCTAGTGTGTGTGTGTCAGGGGCCTGGTGTGTGTGTGTGTGTGTGTCAGGGGCCTATGTGTGTGTGTGTGTGTCGGGGACCTGGGTGTGTGTGTGTGTGTGTCAGGGGCTGGTGTGTGTGTCAGGGGCCTGGTGTGTGTGTGTGTGTGTCAGGGGCCTGGGTGTGTGTGTGTGTGTGTCAGGGGACCTGGGTGTGTGTGTGTCGGGGCTGGGTGTGTGTGTGTGTCAGGGCCTGAGTGTTGTGTGTGTGTGTCAGGGGACCTGGTGTGTGTGTGTGTGTCAGGGGCCTGGTGTTGTGTGTGTGTGTCAGGGACCTGGGTGTGTGTGTGTGTGTGTCAGGGACCTGGTGTGTGTGTGTCAGGGGCCTGGTGTGTGTGTGTGTGTGTCAGGGGACCTGGTGTGTGTGTGTGTCAGGGTTCGGGTGTGTGTGTGTGTGTGTCAGGGACCTGGGTGTGTCAGGGACCTGAGTGTGTGTGTGTCGGGGACTGGGTGTGTGTGTGTCAGGGGCCTGGTGTTGTGTGTGTCAGGGACCTAGTGTGTGTGTGTGTGTGTGTGTGTGTCAGGGGCCTAGTGTGTGTGTGTGTGTGTCAGGGACCTAGTGTGTGTGTGTGTCAGGGGCCTGAGTGTGTGTGTGTGTGTCAGGGGCCTAGTGTGTGTGTGTGTGTGTGTGTGTGTGTGTGTGTCAGGGGCCTAGTGTGTGTGTGTGTGTGTCAGGGACCTAGTGTGTGTGTGTGTGTGTGTGTGTGTGTCAGGGCCTAGTGTGTGTGTGTGTGTCAGGGGCCCTGGTGTGTGTGTGTGTGTGTCAGGGGCCCTGGTGTGTGTGTGTGTGTCAGGGCCTAGTGTTGTGTGTGTGTCAGGGACCTAGTGTGTGTGTGTGTGTCAGGGACCTAGGTGTTGTGTTGTGTGTGTGTGTCAGGGGCCTAGTGTGTGTGTGTCAGGGACTAGTGTGTGTGTGTGTGTCAGGGACCTAGTGTGTGTGTGTGTGTGTGTGTCAGGGGACCTATGTGTGTGTGTGTCAGGGACCTGGTGTGTGTGTGTGTCAGGGGCCTGAGTGTGTGTGTGTGTCAGGGACCTGGTGTGTGTGTGTGTGTGTGTGTGTCAGGGGACTGGTGTGTGTGTGTGTGTGTGTGTGTGTCAGGGACCGGGTGTGTGTGTGTGTGTGTGTCAGGGGCCTGGTGTGTGTGTGTGTGTGTGTGTGTGTCAGGGGCCTGGTGTGTGTGTGTGGGGACCTGGTGTGTGTGTGTGTCAGGGGCCTGGGTGTGTGTGTGTGTGTGTGTGTGTCAGGGGCCTAGTGTGTGTGTGTCAGGGACTGGGTGTTGTGTGTGTGTGTCAGGGGCTGAGTGTGTGTGTGTCAGGGACCTGGTGTGTGTGTGTGTGTCAGGGGACCTTGGGTGTGTGTGTGTGTGTCAGGGGCCTGGTGTGTGTGTGTGTCAGGGACCTGGTGTGTGTGTCAGGGCTGGGTGTTGTGTGTCAGGGGCCTGGTGTTGTGTGTCAGGGACCTGGTGTTGTGGGGTGTGTGTGTGTCAGGGGCTCGGTGTTGTGTGTCAGGGACCTGGGTGTTGTGTGTGTCAGGGACCTGGTGTGTGTCAGGGACCTTGTGTGTGTGTGTGTGTGTGTGTCAGGGGCCTGGGTGTTGTGTGTGTGTCAGGGGCTAGTGTGTGTGTGTGTGTCAGGGGCCTGGTGTGGTGTGTGTGTGTGTGTCAGGGACCTGGTGTTGTGTGTGTGTCAGGGGCCTGGGTGTGTGTGTGTGTGTCAGGGACCTGGTGTGTGTGTCAGGGCTGGGTTGTGTGTGTGGGGCCTGGGTGTGTGTGTGTCGGGACCTGGGTGTGTGTGTGTGTGTCAGGGGCCTGGTGTGTTGTGTGTCAGGGGACTGGGTTTGTGTGTGTGTGGGGGCCTGGGTGTGGTGTGTGTGTGTCAGGGACCTGTTTTTGTGTCAGGGGCCTGGTGTGTTGTGTGTGTCAGGGGCCTAGTGTGTGTGTGTGTGTCAGGACCTGGAGTGTGTGTGTGTGTGTGTGTGTGTGTGTCAGGGGCCTGGTGTGT
Organism: Homarus americanus; assembly: GCF_018991925.1. Taxonomy (NCBI): domain Eukaryota; kingdom Metazoa; phylum Arthropoda; class Malacostraca; order Decapoda; family Nephropidae; genus Homarus; species Homarus americanus. The sequence goes on along the minus strand of NW_024728664.1, from coordinate 7,505 downwards.
GTGTGTGTCAGGGACCTGGTGTGTGTGTGTGTCAGGGGCCTAGTGTGTGTGTGTGTGTGTCAGGGACCTAGGTGTGTGTGTGTGTGTGTGTCAGGGGACCCTGGTGTGTGTGTGTGTGTGTGTCAGGGGCCTGGTGTGTGTGTGTCAGGGACCTGGTGTGTGTGTGTCAGGGGCCTGGTGTGTGTGTGTGTGTGTGTCAGGGGACCCTGAGTGTGTGTGTGTGTGTGTCGGGACCCTAGTGTGTGTGTGTGTGTGTGTGTCAGGGACCTAGTGTGTGTGTGTGTGTGTGTGTCAGGGACCCTGAGTGTGTGTGTGTGTGTGTGTCAGGGACCCTGGTGTGTGTGTGTCAGGGGACTAGTGTGTGTGTGTGTGTGTGTGTGTCAGGGGCCTGGTGTGTGTGTGTGTGTCAGGGGACCTGGTGTGTGTGTGTGTGTCAGGGGCCTGGTGTGTGTGTGTGTGTGTCAGGGGGCCTGGTGTGTGTGTGTGTGTGTCAGGGACCCTGGTGTGTGTGTGTGTGTCAGGGGCCTGGTGTGTGTGTGTGTGTGTCAGGGACCCTAGTGTGTGTGTGTGTGTCAGGGACCTAGTGTGTGTGTGTGTGTGTGTCAGGGACCTGGTGTGTGTGTGTGTGTGTGTGTCAGGGACCTGAGTGTGTGTGTGTGTGTGTCAGGGCCTGGTGTGTGTGTGTGTCAGGGACCTGAGTGTGTGTGTGTCAGGGACTGGTGTGTGTGTGTGTCAGGGACCTGGTGTGTGTGTGTGTGTGTCAGGGACCTGGTGTGTGTGTGTGTGTGTCAGGGGACCCCTGGTGTGTGTGTGTGTGTCAGGGGCCTGGTGTGTGTGTGTGTGTGTGTGTCAGGGGACCTAGTGTGTGTGTGTGTCAGGGGACCTGGTGTGTGTGTGTGTGTGTGTCAGGGGACCCTGGTGGTGTGTGTGTGTGTGTGTCAGGGACCCTGAGTGTGTGTGTGTGTGTGTGTCAGGGACCTGGTGTGTGTGTGTGTGTGTGTGTCAGGGGACCTGGTGTGTGTGTGTGTGTGTGTGTCAGGGACCTGGAGTGTGTGTGTGTGTCAGGGACCTAGTGTGTGTGTGTGTCAGGGACCCTGAGTGTGTGTGTCAGGGCCCTAGTGTGTGTGTGTGTCAGGGGCCCTGGAGTGTGTGTGTGTCAGGGCCTAGTGTGTGTGTGTGTCAGGGGACCTGGTGTGTGTGTGTGTGTGTGTGTGGGGACCTAGTGTGTGTGTGTGTGTGTCAGGGACCTAGTGTGTGTTGTGTGTGTCAGGGACCTGAGTGTGTGTGTGTGTGTGTGTGTCAGGGACCCTGGTGTGTGTGTGTGTGTGTCAGGGGACCTGTGTGTGTGTGTGTGTGTCAGGGGACCTGGTGTGTGTGTGTGTGTGTCAGGGACCTAGTGTGTGTGTGTCAGGGACCTGGTGTGTGTGTGTGTGTCAGGGGGGAGGGGAGTGCTGGTGTGTGTGTGTGTCAGGGGGGGGAGATCTGGTGTGTGTGTGTGTCAGGGGGGAAGAGGTGCTGGTGTGTGTGTGTGTGTCAGGGATCTTGGTGTGTGTGTAAGAGGGGAGATGGTGGGTGTGTGTGTCAGGGAGGGGAGTGCTGGTGTGTGTGTGTGTGTGGAGAGGGGAGTCTGGTGTGTGTGTGTGTGGGGAAGGGGGGACCTGGGTGTGTGTGTGTGTGTGTGTGGGGAAGGGGGGGAGTGCTGGTGTGTGTGTGTGTGTGTGTCAGGGGAACAGGTGCTGGTGTGTGTGTGTGAAGGGGATGCTACAGGTGTGTGTGTGAGAGGAATGCTGGTGTGTGTGTGTGTCAGGGGAAGGGGAGCCTGAAGGTGAGATGCTGGTGTGTGTGTGTCAGGGGAAGGGGAGATGTGGTGTGGGGGGAAGAGGGGAGATGTGTGTGTGTGTGTGGGGGAAGGGGTGAGGGGAGGGGGGAATCTGGTGTGTGTGTGTGTGTCAGGGGAGGAATCTGGTGTGTGTGTGTGTCAGGGGAAGGGGGGAGGGTGTGTGGTGTGTGTGTGTGTGTGTGTGTCAGGGGAAGGGGGAGTGCTGGTGTGTGTGTGTGTGTGTCAGGGGGAAGGGGAGATCCTGGTGTGTGTGTGTGTGTGTCAGGGGAAGGGGAGGTGCTGGTGTGTGTGTGTCAGGGGAAAAGGGAGTGCTGGGTGTGTGTGTGTCAGGGGAGAGGAGGTGCTGGTGTGTGTGTGTGTGTGTCAGGAAGGGGAGGTGCTGGGTGTGTGTGTGTCAGAAGGGTCCTGGTGTGTCAGGGGGAGAGGGTGGTCTTTTTGTGTCAGGGAAGAGATGCTGGAGATGTGTGTGTGTGTGTCAGGGGGGGGAGGAAGGGGTGCTGGTGTGTGTGTGTGTCAGGGAAGGGAGGTGTGTGTGTGTGTGGGGAAGGGGGAGTGCTGGGTGTGTGTGTGTGTCAGGGGGGGAGAGGGGGATGCTGGTGTGTGTGTGTCAGGGGGGAGGGGAGTGCTGGTGTGTGTGTGTGTGTGTCAGGGGGGAGTCTGGGTGTGTGTGTGTCAGGGGGGGGGGGAGTGCTGGTGTGTGTGTGTGTCAGGAGAGGGGAGCTGCTGGTGTGTGTGTGTGTGTGTGTGTCAGGGGGAAGGGGTGCTGGTGTGTGTGTGTGTGTGTCAGGAAGGGAGATGCTGTGTGTGTGTGTGTCAGGGGGAAGGGGATGCTGGTGTGTGTGTGTGTGTGTGTCAGGGGAAGGGAAGTGCTGGTGTGTGTGTGTGTGTGTCAGGGGAAGGGGAGATGTGCTGGTGTGTGTGTGTGTGTCAGGGGAAGGGGGTGCTGGTGTGTGTGTGTGTGGGGAGAGGGGGAGGGTGCTGGTGTGTGTGTGTGTGTCAGGGGGAAAGTGGTCTGGTGTGTGTGTGTGTGTCAGGGAAGAGGGGAGGTGCTGGTGTGTGTGTGTGTAGGGGAAGGAGGGTGCTGGTGTGTGTGTGTCAGGGGGTGTGTGGTGTGTGTGTGTCAGGGGAGAGGGGGAGTGCTGGTGTGTGTGTGTGTGTCAGGGGACGGGGGTGGTGCTGGTGTGTGTGTGTCAGGGAAGGGGAGAGTGCTGGTGTGTGTGTGTGTCAGGGGAAGGGGAGGTGTGGTGTGTGTATGTCAGGGGAGGGGGGGAGAGATGCTGGTGTGTGTGTGTGTGTCAGGGGAAGGGAGGAGTGCTGGGTGTGTGTGTGTGTCAGGGGGGAGGTGCTGGTGTGTGTGTGTGTGTCAGGGGGAGAGGAGGTGTGGTGTGTGTGTGTGTCAGGGGGGAAGGGGAGGTGCTGGTGTGTGTGTGTGTCAGAGAGGGGTGTGGTGTGTGTGTGTCAGGGGAGGGAGTCTGTGAGTTGTGTGTGTGTCAGGGGAAGGGTGCTGGGTGTGTGTGTGTGTCAGGGGACGGTGGAGTGTGTGGGTGTGTGTGTGTGTCAGAGGAGATGCTGGGTGTGTGTGTGTAGGGGAGATAGGGGAGAGATGCTGGTGTGTGTGTGTGTCTCAGGGGAAGGGTGGAGATGATGGTGTGTGTGTGTGTCAGGGGAAGAGGGGAGTGGTGGTGTGTGTGTGTGTCAGGGGGAGATGCTGGTGTGTGTGTGTCAGGGGAGAGGGGTGCTGGTGTGTGTGTGTCAGGGGAGAGAATGCTGGTGTGTGTGTGTGTGTCAGGGGAAGGGGGTGCTGTGTGTGTGTGTGTCAGGGGCAGAGGGAGAGTGCTGGTGTGTGTGTGGTGTCAGGGGGAAGGGGAGTGCTGGTGTGTGTGTGTGTCAGGGGAGGAAGAGGGGGAGATGCTGGTGTGTGTGTGTGTCAGGGGGGGAAGGGGAGGTGCTGAGGTGTGTGTGTGTCAGGGGGAAGGGAGGTGTGGGTGTGTGTGTGTGTCAGGGGGGAAGGGGAGATGCTGGTGTGTGTGTGTCAGGGGGAAGAGGGGAGATGGTGGTGTGTGTGTGTGTCAGGGGGAGGGGAGAGATGCTGGTGTGTGTGTGTGTCAGGGGGTGGGGGAAGGGAGTGCTGGTGTGTGTGTGTCAGGGGAAGGGGAGATGCTGGGGTGTGTGTGTGTCAGAGATGCTGGTGTGTGTGTGTCAGGGGAAGGGGGGTGCTGGTGTGTGTGTGTGTCAGGGAAGAGCTGGTGTGTGTGTGTGTGTCAGGGGAAGAGGTGCTGGTGTGTGTGTGTCAGGGGGGTGCTGGTGTGTGTGTGTGTCAGGGGAGGGGGTGCTGGTGTGTGTGTGTGTCAGGGGAGGGAGATCTGGTGTGTGTGTGTGTGGGGGAAGGGGGAGATGCTGGTGTGTGTGTGTGTCAGGGAAGGGGGGAGATGTGGTGTGTGTGTGTCAGGGGGAGCTGGTGTGTGTGTGTGTCAGGGATGCTGGTGTGTGTGTGTGTCAGGGGAAGGGGGGGAGTGTGGTGTGTGTGTGTGTCAGGGGACTGTGTGGTGTGTGTGTGTGTGGGGACCTGGTGTTGGTGTGTGTGTGTGGGGAGCTGGTGTGTGTGTGTGTAGGGGCCTGGTGTGTGTGTCGGGATGGTGTTGTGTGTGTCAGGGACTGGTGTGTGTGTTGTGTGTGTGTGTCAGGGGACCTGGGTGTGTGTGTGTGTCAGGGGACCTGGTGTGTGTGTGTGTGTGTCGAGGGACCGTGTGTGTGTGTGTGGGTGTCGGGGCTAGTGTGGTGTGTGTGTGTTGTGTCAGGTTGTGTGTGTGTGTGTCAGGGACCGTGTGTGTGTGTGTGTGTGTGTGTCAGGGACTGGTGTGTGTGTGTGTGTGGGGCCTGGTGTGTGTGTGTCAGGGGCCTGGGTGTGTGTGTGTGTGTGTGTGGGGCCTGGTTTTTTGGTTGTTTTGTGTTTGTTTTTTGTGTGGTGTGTGTGTGTGTGTCAGGGACCTGAGTGTGTGTGTGTGTGGGGACTGGTCGGCCTAGTGTGTGTGTCAGGGGACCCTGGTGTGTGTGTGTGTGTGTCAGGGACCTGGTGTGTGTGTGTGTGTGTGTGTCGGGGACTAGGTGTGTGTGTGTGTCAGGGACTGGTGTGTGTGTGTGTGTGTGGGGACTGCTGTTGTGTGTGTGTCAGGGGACTGTGGTGTGTGTGTGTTGAGGACTGGGTGGTGTTTTTGTGTGTCAGGGGACCTGGTGTGTTGTGTGTGTGTGTGAGGGACTTAGTGTGTGTGTGTGTCAGGGACCTGAGTGTGTGTGTGTGTGTGTGTCAGGGGCCTTGGTGTGTGTGTGTGTAAGGGACTGGTGTGTGTGTGTGTGTCGGGACCTGGTGTGTGTGTGTGTGTCAGGGGGCTTGGTGTGTGTGTGTGGGTGGTGTGTGTGTGTGTGTGTGTGTGTCAGGGACCTGGTGTGTGTTGTGTGGGTGTGTGTGTGTGTGTGTGTGTGGGGGCTTGTGTGTGTGTGTGTGTGTGTGGGGAACTGGTGTGTGTGTGTGTGTCGGGACTGGTGTGTGTGTGTTTGTGTGTGTGTCGGGGCTGGTGTGTGTGTGTGTGTCAGGGACTGGTGTTTGTGTGTGTCAGGGACCTGGGTGTGTATGTGTGTCAGGGACCTGAGTGTGTGTGTGATGTCTCAGGGACCCCTAGTGTGTGTGTGTGTCAGGGATTCTAGTGTGTGTGTGTCAGGGGCCTGAAGTGTGTGTGTGTGTGTCAGGGACTCTGGTGTGTGTGTGTGTGTGTGTCCAGGGACTAGTGTGTGTGTGTGTCCCAGGGCCTAGTGTGTGTGTGTGTCACAGGTTACAGGTGTGTGTGTGTGTGTGTGTCGCAGGGTTTACAGGTGTGTGTCAGGGGGACCTGGTGTGTGTGTGTGTGCTCAGGGGCCTGGGGTGTGTGTGTGTGTGTCAGGGCCTGGTGTGTGTGTGTGTGTGTGTGTGTGTGTCAGGGGACCTGGGTGTGTGTGTGTGTGTGTGTGTTGTGTGGGGCTGTGTGTGACTGACTGTGTCCAGAGACTAGTGTGTGTGTGTGTCAAGACCTAAATGTGTGTGTATGTCAAGAGACTAGTGTGTGTATGTATGTGTATCAAGGGCTAGTAGCAATATATTCATGTCCAAGGCACAAATGTATTGTGTGTCCTGTGTCCAAGACCTAGTGTGTGTGTGTGTCAAGGCCTGGTGTGTGTGTGTACAGGGACCCTAGTGTGTGTGTGTGTCTCAGGGACTAAGTGTGTGTATGTCCAAAGGACCTGGGCGTGTGTGTGTGTGAGACTTCAGGTAATGACCAGCTGTGTGTGTGTGTGTCAGGGACCTGGTGTGTGTGTGTGTGTGTGTATGGGAACCCTAGTGTGTGTGTGTGTGTGTGTGTGTGTCAGGGACCTAGTGATGTGTGTGTGTGTGTCAGGGGACCTAGTGTGTGTGTGTGTCATGTGTGTGGGGCTGTGCTGTGTGTGTGTGTGTGTGTGTGCAGGGGACTAGTATGTGTGTATTATTATGTCAGGGTTCCTGTGTGTGTAACCTAATATGTCAGGGCCTAGTGTGTATGTGTGTATGTGGGGGCCCTGCACCTGTGTGTGTGTGTGTGTGTGTCCCAGGGGCCTGAAGCCAATGTGTGTGTGTGTGTGTGTGTGTGTGTGTGTGTGTGTGTCAGGGACTGGGTGTGTGTGTCAGTGTGTGTGTGTGTGTCAGGGGCCTCAGGTGTTGAGCTGTGTGTGTGTGTGTGTCCAGGGCCTGGAGTGTGTGTGTGTGGGGCCTGGGTGTGTGTGTGTGTGTGTGTGTGTGTGTGTGTGTGTGTTGTGTGTGTGTGTGGGGACCCTGGGTGTGTGTGTGTGTCGACTGGTGTGTGTGTGTGTGTGTGTATGTCCAGGGACCTAAAACAATGTGTGTGTGTGTCAGGGACCCTGGGTGTGTGTGTGTGTGTGTCCAGGGAACCCTGGTGTGTGTGTGCATTGTGTGTGTGTCCCAGGGACTAGTGTGTGTGTGTGTCAGGGCCTGAGTGGGGTGTGTGTCAGGGGCCTAGATGACCATGTGTGTCAGGACCTAGTGTGTTGTGTGTGGGGGACGGTGTGTGTGTGGGGTGTGCCAGGGACCCTGGTGTGTGTGTGTGTGTGTGTGTGTGTGCAGGGGACTTGGTGTGTGTGAGTGTGTGGGGACTGGTGTGTGTGTGGGGTGTCAGGGGGACTGTGGTGTGTGTGGGTGTGTCAGGCTGGTGTGTGTGTCAGGGGGACCTGGTTATTATTGTGTGTGTCAGGGGGCCTGGTATGTGTCAGGGGCTAAGTGTATTAACCGTGTGTATATTTCAAAGGAGCTAAGTGTGTGATAGTGTGTATGTCAGGGAGCTGAGTGTTGGCCATGTCATGGAGCCTGGTGTGTGTGTATGTGTCCCCAAGGGGACCGGGTGTGTGTGTGTGTGTGTGTCAGGGGCCTAGTAGTGTGTGTGTCAGGGGCCCCTGGTGTGTGTGTGGTGTCAGGGACCTGGTGTGTGTGTGTGTGTGTGTGTGTCTGGGCCTGGTGTGTGTGTGTGTGTGTCAGGGACCTGATGGTGGCTGTGTGGCCAATAGGGACCCTATGGTGTGTGTGTGTGTGTGTCATGGGCCTAGTGTGTGTGTGTGTGTGTGTCAGGGACCCTGGCAATACTGTGTG
>NW_024728663.1:480000-502892 GCF_018991925.1 Homarus americanus | reverse complement strand
GGTGACCACCTCCTGGGAAGTGTAACCGTCGCTGAGCACCTCCATGGGGGTGTCACTGTCGGTGATCACCTCCATGGGGGTGTCACTGTCGGTGACCACATCTTGGGGAGTGTCACTGTCAGTGACCACCTCCTGGGGAGTGTCACTGTCGGTGACTACTTCCTGGGGAGCGTCACTGTCAGTGACCACCTCCTGGGGAGTGTCACTGTCGGTGACTACTTCCTGGGGAGCGTCACTGTCGGTGACCACTTGGAGACTGTCACTTGTTGTGGTGAAGGAGGCAAGGCCTTCGTTGATGAGCTGCTATGATTTAATAGCATTTTCTAGCATTACGCAAATAGTTTCTGTGTTGAAGCATTCTTTTTGAAAGTCTAATTTGAATTTCTTCAACACCACTGGAGGATACACCACATATTCATATCTGGCGTACCCCTCCTTAGTTTGTCTTCCGCACTTGGCGGAATAATAGAACATTATCCCCTTTTCTGGTAATTTTCTTAGGTTTTTTACCTCGTGCCGTAGGTACGCACATCCTTGTACAACGGTAATGTTGTGGTAACGGAGGTTTTCCAGATCGGCAATTTTATCCAACACAAAGTTTCGGTTTGTGTAGGGGGGAATTTCAAGGGAGACGCTGTAGCCCACAACCCTTACACCATTTAACTTTGTGTAAGCCTCGGCTAACTCGTCGACCACGCTACGGAGTTTGCTAGCAGCTGCCAGGAAAAAACCTTTGTCGTATTCTCCCATTTGGACCACTTCCTGGGGAGTGTCACTGTTGGTGACCACCTCCTGGAGAGTGTCACTCTCGTTGACCACCTCCTGAGGAGTGTCACTGTCGGTGACCACCTCTTGGGGAGTGTCACTGTCAGTGACCACCTCCTGGGGAGTGTCACTGTCGGTGACTACCTCCTGGGAAGTGTCACTGTCGGTGACCACTTGGAGACTGTCACTTGTTGTGGTGAAGGAGGCAAGGCCTTCGTTGATGAGCTGCTATGATTTAATAGCATTGTCTTGCATTACGCAAATAGTTTCTGTGTTGAAGCATTCTTTTTGAAAGTCTAATTTGAATTTCTTCAACACCACTGGAGGATACACCACATATTCATATCTGGCGTACCCCTGCTTAGTTTGTCTTCCGCACTTGGCGGAATAATAGAACATTACCCCCTTGTCTGGCAATTTTCTTAGGTTTTTTACCTCGTGCCGTAGGTACGCACATCCTTGTACAACGGTAATGTTGTGGTAACGGAGGTCTTCCAGATCGGCAATTTTATCCAACACAAAGTTTACGTTTGTGTTGGGGGGAATTTCAAGGGAGACGCTGTAGCCCACAACCCTTACACCATTTAACTTTGTGTAAGCCTCGGCTAACTTGTCGACCACACTACGGAGTTTGCTAGCAGCTGCCAGGAAAAAACCTTTGTCGTATTCTCCCATTTTCGCGAATAAAAAAGTATTATAATTATATGATAAGAGCAACCCAGGTGCCCCAGGTTCTTCAGGCACCTGTGAAAGAATGTAGTAAGAGGTTACCCGCTAGTACAGAGCTGAGTGATGACGTGAACTATAGTGATGATGTAAGCTACAGTGATGACATGAACTATAGTGATGACGTGAACTTTAGTGATGATGTGAACTATAGTGATGATGTGTAGTGATGTTATGAACTGTGTAGTGATGATGTGAACTATATTGATGATCTGTATTCATACTTGGAACTGTGTAGTGATGATGTAACCTGTGTAGTGATGATGTGAACTTTAGTAATGATGTGTAGTGAAACTATGAACTGTGTAGTGATGATGTGAACTATAGTGACGATGTGTTGTGATGCTATGAACTATGTAGTGATGATGTGAACTATAGTGATGATGTAAACTACAGTGATGATGTGTAGTGATGCTATGAAGTATGTAGTGATGATGTGAACTATAGTGATGATGTGTAGTGATACTATGAACTTTGTAGTGATGATGTGAACTATAGTGATGATGTATAGTGATGCTAGGAATTATGTAGTGATGATGTGACCTACAGTGATGATATATTGTGATACTATAGACTCTGTAGTGATGATGTCAACTATAGTGATAATTTGTCATGTTACTATGAACTGTGTGGTGATGATGTGTAGTGAGGCTATGAACCGTGTAGTGATGATGTGTAGTGGTGCTGGGAACTGTGTAGGGATGATGTGAACTATAGTGATGATGTGCAGTGATGCTATGATCTGTGTAGTGATGATGTGAACTATTGTGATAATTTGAACTATTGTGATGCTGTATAGTGATATGAACTTTGTCATGCTGATGTGAACTGTGTAGCGATGATGTGAACCATAGTGATGAATTGTAATGATACTATGAACTATGTAGTTATAAAGTGAAATATAGTGATGATGTGTAGTGGTGCTAGGATCTGTGTAGTGATGATGTGAATTAGAGTGATGACGTGTAATGAGACTATGAACTGTGTAGTGATGATGTGAACTATAGTGATAATGTGACGTAATGCTATGAACTGTGTGGTGGTGATGTGTAGTAATGCTTTGAACCGTGTGGTGATGATGTGATCTATAGTAATGTTGTGTATTGATGATATGTCATGATGCTATGAACTGTGTAGTGGTGATATGAATTATAGTGATGATATGTACTGATGACGTGAACTATAGCGATGTGTCATGATGCTATTATCTGTATAGTGATGATGTGAACTATATTAATGATGTGTCATGATGCTGTAAACTGTGTAGTGATTATATCGAACTATAGTGATGATGTGAACTATAGTGATGATATGTCATGATGCTATTAACTGTGTATTGATGTTGGGAAGTATACAGTGGCCTTACGATGATTATTTCTCGTAACTAAAGACGTAAAAATATCCTTAATTGGCTGACTTAAGCTAAATTAATACAATTATATTTTTGGTCTATCTCTCTTTCAGTGTCATTTGTTTGTCATTTATTCAAAATTTACTTCCCTACCTTCCTTTATTTAATATGTGTTTTTCTTTGTATACATGTCTATTTTTACACCTGTCCTGATGTCTTGCTCCCCCTCTCTCTCTTCCCTCCTGTTAAAGTACTGATTATCCAACTCTTCTGAAATCTTGTGGTGACGAAAGAGAGAGAGATAGAGTGAAATAGTGAGACATTAAGAAAGAGAAAATGAGGTAGGAGATAAATAGAGAGAGAAAGAGATGAGAAAGATGCGATGAGAGAGTGGGAGAGAGTGAGTGAGAAAGAAATAGAGAGTCGGTGTAGAGTGCATTGTTGTTATCTTGAGTTTCTTATTTAAGTCTGTTGTTTGATCCATTCGATTTTTTTTAACATTTATTTTGAAACCATTAAATATTTTCGTATATTTTTGGCTCTGGGTTTATATACGGATTTTTTTAATATATATATATATATATATATATATATATATATATATATATATATATATATATATATATATATATATATATATATATCACTTAATAGTTAATCTTCTTTAACAAATTTTATTGTTTTCTTAATAGCGTTGATAACTATGTGTGCGTGCGTGCGTGTGTGTGTGTGTGTGTGCGCGCGCGTCAAACCTTGCCCCTTGTTACCTAGAAGAGAGGAGGAAGAGGGAGGGAGGGAGAAGCAAGGGAGAGGGGAGAGGATAGATTCAGGATGAGGATAGGAGAGAGAGAGAAAGAGAGAGAGAGAGAGAGAGAGAGAGAGAGAGAGAGAGAGAGAGAGAGAGAGAGAGAGAGAGAGAGAGAGAGAGAGAGAGAGAGAGACTACTCGCATGAAATCATAAAACAGAGGAATTATTTATCTCATGGTATCTCACTTTCTAAACTTCTTTCCCTCCTTGTCAATCTCATTCTCTGTTTTCTATCTCCTTCTTCTATCACACATCATTATCTTCTTATTTCCATCTTTCATTCTCTGGTACATTCAATTTCATTTAATTTCTCCTCTGTTTCTCCGTTTCTCATCCGTTCTATTCCTTCCTTCCATATTTTGTTTCCTTTCATTTTCCTTGTTCCTCCTTTCTGTCCCCTTCTTTCTTCCATCTCCCCACCTCCTTTCTTTCATCGTTTCTTTCCCTACTTCAATTGTACCGTAATTTCTTCCCGCCCTCTATTATTTATTTCATTCTCTACCCCTTCCATCCTTTCTCCCCCTTCCCCTCCTTCCTTCCACCGCCTTTATCTTCTGCTCTTTCTCCCTCCCTCTTTCCCTTCATTTTATCCTTCCTTCTTCATTTTTTCCTCCCTACTTTATTTTATTTCACCCTCCTTTCCTTCCCGCTTATCTCCTCTCTCACCTCACGTCTTTTCCTTCCTTTCTCCCTCCTTTTGTCCTCCATTTACCTGGCGTTGTATCAACTAATTACCCCATTGACAGGTAATTTTGCTTTATATATTTTACGAAAGTGGAGCTACGTCTCTCTCTCTCTCTCTCTCTCTCTCTCTCTCTCTCTCTCTCTCTCTGTTTTTTATATGCTGCTTTCGTTATCACTCAATAACTAGATAGATATACTGTCCTGCCTGGCCAGGGCCAGTTTACCTTTAATACATACAAAGTAAAAAAATAAGTCATTGACGATCTACTCACCGAGTCGCCAAACACCTAAGGTATTTATATATGGATTAGTATCTTTCTTATTGTTCTTATCTTTATGACTAAAGTGTCGTATTACAAGTGCAGTAAGAGTTGCTTTGGGGAGTAATCATACAAATAATATAAAAATATAATTTATTTTTAGTTTACACGAAAACAAAAACAAAAAAAATGCGAATCATCTTCATGCAATAATATTTTTCTGGCGGCGAACCTTGGCCATGGCCCGTGCCTGTTGGGCAGCAGCTTTACGGGCTTCTGCCACCCTGCTATTTGGCAGCTCGGGCTTTGATTTTAGTATGCCTTTGGCCCCTGAGACCAAGGTATTCTTGGTCTAGTGAGAAGGAAGCCTATTGGCCCGGGTCTGTTGGGCAGCAGCTTTGCGGGCTTCTGCCACCCTGTTATTTGGCAGCTCGGGCTTTGATTTTAGTATGCCTTTGGCCCCTGAGACCAAGGTATTCTTGGTCTGGTGAGAGGGAAGCCTATTGGCCCGGGTCTGTTGGGCAGCAGCTTTGCGGGCTTCTGCCACCCTGTTATTTGGCAGCTCGGGCTTTGATTTTAGAATACCTTTAGCCCCTGAGACCAAGGTATTCTTGGCCTGGTGAGGAGACTTATTGGCACGTGCTTGTTGAGCAATAGATCTATGGCGCACCTCCTGGGGAGTGGCACTGTCGGTGACCACCTACTGGGGAGTATCACTCTCGTTGACCACTTCCTGGGGAGTGTCACTGTCGGTGACCACATCCTGGAGAGTGTCACTGTCGGTGATTACCTCCTGGAGAGTGTCACTGTCGGTGACCACCTCCTGGAGAGTGTCACTGTTGGTGACAACTTTCAGGGGAGTGTCACTGTCGATGACCACCTCTTGGAGAGTGTCACTGTCAGTGACCACCTGGGGAGTGTCCTCTTCGGTGACCACCTCCTGGGGAGTGTCCTCTTCGGTGACCACCTCCAAGGGAGTGTCCTCTTCGGTGACCACCTCCTGGGGAGTGTCACTGTCGGTGACCACATCCTGGAGAGTGTCACTGTCGGTGACCACCTCCTGGGGAGTGTCACTGTCGGTGACCACCTCCTGGAGAGTGTCACTGTCGGTGACCACCTCCTGGGGAGTGTCACTGTCGGTGACCATCTCCTGGAGAGTGTCACTCTCGTTGACCACCTCCTGGGGAGCGTAACGGTCGGTGATCACCTCCATGGGGGTGTCACTGTCGGTGACCACCTCCTTGGGATTGTCCTCTTCGGTGACCATCTCCAGGGGAGTGTCCTCTTCGGTGACCACCTCCAGGGGAGTGTCACTGTCGGTGACCACCTCCTGGGAAGTGTCACTGTCGGTGATCACCTCCATGGGGGTGTCACTGTCGGTGACCACCTCCTGGAGAGTGTCACTGTCGGTGACCACCTCCAAGGGAGTGTCCTCTTCGGTGACCACCTCCTGGGGAATGTCACTGTCGGTGACCACCTCCTGGGGAGCGTAACGGTCGGTGACCCGCCTCCTGGGGAGTGTCACTGTCGTGTACCTCCTGGGGAAGGTGTCTCTTCAGTGACCAGCCACTTCCTGGGGAGTGTCACTGTCAGTGACCACCTCCAGGGAGTGTCCTCTTCAGTGACCACCTCCAAAGGGAGTGTCACTTCAGTGACCACCTCAAGAGTGTCCTCTTCAGTGACCACCTGCCCAAGGGAGTGTCCTCTTCAGTGACCACCTCCAAGGGAGTGTCCTCTTCGGTGACCACCTCCAAGGGAGTGTCCTCTTCGGTGACCACCTCCAGGGGAGTGTCCTCTTCAGTGACCACCTCCAAGGGAGTGTCCTCTTCGGTGACCACCTCCAGGGGAGTGTCCTCTTCAGTGACCACCTCCAAGGGAGTGTCACTGTCGGTGACCACCTCCTGGGGAGTGTCACTGTCGGTGACCACCTCCTGGGAAGTGTAACCGTCGCTGAGCACCTCCATGGGGGTGTCACTGTCGGTGATCACCTCCATGGGGGTGTCACTGTCGGTGACCACCTCTTGGGGAGTGTCACTGTCAGTGACCACCTCCTGGGGAGTGTCACTGTCGGTGACTACTTCCTGGGGAGCGTCACTGTCAGTGACCACCTCCTGGGGAGTGTCACTGTCGGTGACTACTTCCTGGGGAGCGTCACTGTCGGTGACCACTTGGAGACTGTCACTTGTTGTGGTGAAGGAGGCAAGGCCTTCGTTGATGAGCTGCTATGATTTAATAGCATTTTCTAGCATTACGCAAATAGTTTCTGTGTTGAAGCATTCTTTTTGAAAGTCTAATTTGAATTTCTTCAACACCACTGGAGGATACACCACATATTCATATCTGGCGTACCCCTCCTTAGTTTGTCTTCCGCACTTGGCGGAATAATAGAACATTATCCCCGTTTCTGGTAATTTTCTTAGGTTTTTTACCTCGTGCCGTAGGTACGCACATCCTTGTACAACGGTAATGTTGTGGTAACGGAGGTTCTCCAGATCGGCAATTTTATCCAACACAAAGTTTCGGTTCGGCAATTTTATCCAACACAAAGTTTCGGTTTGTGTAGGGGGGAATTTCAAGGGAGACGCTGTAGCCCACAACCCTTACACCATTTAACTTTGTGTAAGCCTCGGCTAACTCGTCGACCACGCTACGGAGTTTGCTAGCAGCTGCCAGGAAAAAACCTTTGTCGTATTCTCCCATTTGGACCACTTCCTGGGGAGTGTCACTGTTGGTGACCACCTCCTGGAGAGTGTCACTCTCGTTGACCACCTCCTGAGGAGTGTCACTGTCGGTGACCACCTCTTGGGGAGTGTCACTGTCAGTGACCACCTCCTGGGGAGTGTCACTGTCGGTGACTACCTCCTGGGAAGTGTCACTGTCGGTGACCACTTGGAGACTGTCACTTGTTGTGGTGAAGGAGGCAAGGCCTTCGTTGATGAGCTGCTATGATTTAATAGCATTGTCTTGCATTACGCAAATAGTTTCTGTGTTGAAGCATTCTTTTTGAAAGTCTAATTTGAATTTCTTCAACACCACTGGAGGATTCACCACATATTCATATCTGGCGTACCCCTGCTTAGTTTGTCTTCCGCACTTGGCGGAATAATAGAACATTATCCCCTTGTCTGGCAATTTTCTTAGGTTTTTTACCTCGTGCCGTAGGTACGCACATCCTTGTACAACGGTAATGTTGTGGTAACGGAGGTCTTCCAGATCGGCAATTTTATCCAACACAAAGTTTACGTTTGTGTTGGGGGGAATTTCAAGGGAGACGCTGTAGCCCACAACCCTTACACCATTTAACTTTGTGTAAGCCTCGGCTAACTTGTCGACCACACTACGGAGTTTGCTAGCAGCTGCCAGGAAAAAACCTTTGTCGTATTCTCCCATTTTCGCTAATAAAAAAGTTTTATAATTATATGATAAGAGCAACCCAGGTGCCCCAGGTTCTTCAGGCACCTGTGAAAGAATGTAGTAAGAGGTTACCCGCTAGTACAGAGCTGAGTGATGACGTGAACTATAGTGATGATGTAAGCTACAGTGATGACATGAACTATAGTGATGACGTGAACTTTAGTGATGATGTGAACTATAGTGATGATGTGTAGTGATGTTATGAACTGTGTAGTGATGATGTGAACTATATTGATGATCTGTATTCATACTTGGAACTGTGTAGTGATGATGTAACCTGTGTAGTGATGATGTGAACTTTAGTAATGATGTGTAGTGAAACTATGAACTGTGTAGTGATGATGTGAACTATAGTGACGATGTGTTGTGATGCTATGAACTATGTAGTGATGATGTGAACTATAGTGATGATGTGTAGTGATATAGTGATGATGTGTAGTGATACTATGAACTTTGTAGTGATGATGTGAACTATAGTGATGATGTATAGTGATGCTAGGAATTATGTAGTGATGATGTGACCTACAGTGATGATATATTGTGATACTATAGACTCTGTAGTGATGATGTCAACTATAGTGATAATTTGTCATGTTACTATGAACTGTGTGGTGATGATGTGTAGTGAGGCTATGAACCGTGTAGTGATGATGTGTAGTGGTGCTGGGAACTGTGTGGGGATGATGTGAACTATAGTGATGATGTGCAGTGATGCTATGATCTGTGTAGTGATGATGTGAACTATAGTGATAATTTGAACTATTGTGATGCTGTATAGTGATATGAACTTTGTCATGCTGATGTGAACTGTGTAGCGATGATGTGAACCATAGTGATGAATTGTAATGATACTATGAACTATGTAGTTATAAAGTGAAATATAGTGATGATGTGTAGTGGTGCTAGGATCTGTGTAGTGATGATGTGAATTAGAGTGATGACGTGTAATGAGACTATGAACTGTGTAGTGATGATGTGAACTATAGTGATAATGTGACGTAATGCTATGAACTGTGTGGTGGTGATGTGTAGTAATGCTTTGAACCGTGTAGTGATGATGTGATCTATAGTAATGTTGTGTATTGATGATATGTCATGATGCTATGAACTGTGTAGTGGTGATATGAATTATAGTGATGATATGTACTGATGACGTGAACTATAGCGATGTGTCATGATGCTATTATCTGTATAGTGATGATGTGAACTATATTAATGATGTGTCATGATGCTGTAAACTGTGTAGTGATTATATCGAACTATAGTGATGATGTGAACTATAGTGATGATATGTCATGATGCTATTAACTGTGTATTGATGTTGGGAAGTATACAGTGGCCTTACGATGATTATTTCTCGTAACTAAAGACGTAAAAATATCCTTAATTGGCTGACTTAAGCTAAATTAATACAATTATATTTTTGATCTATCTCTCTTTCAGTGTCATTTGTTTGTCATTTATTCAAAATTTACTTCCCTACCTTCCTTTATTTAATATGTGTTTTTCTTTGTATACCTGTCTATTTTTACACCTGTCCTGATGTCTTGCTCCCCCTCTCTCTCTTCCCTCCTGTTAAAGTACTGATTATCCAACTCTTCTGAAATCTTGTGGTGACGAAAGAGAGAGAGATAGAGTGAAATAGTGAGACATTAAGAAAGAGAAAATGAGGTAGGAGATAAATAGAGAGAGAAAGAGATGAGAAAGATGCGATGAGAGAGTGGGAGAGAGTGAGTGAGAAAGAAATAGAGAGTCGGTGTAGAGTGCATTGTTGTTATCTTGAGTTTCTTATTTAAGTCTGTTGTTTGATCCATTCGATTTTTTTTAACATTTATTTTGAAACCATTAAATATTTTCGTATATTTTTGGCTCTGGGTTTATATACGGATTTTTTTAATATATATATATATATATATATATATATATATATATATATATATATATATATATATATATATATATATATATATATATATATATATATCACTTAATAGTTAATCTTCTTTAACAAATTTTATTGTTTTCTTAATAGCGTTGATAACTATGTGTGCGTGCGTGCGTGTGTGTGTGTGTGTGTGCGCGCGCGTCAAACCTTGCCCCTTGTTACCTAGAAGAGAGGAGGAAGAGGGAGGGAGGGAGAAGCAAGGGAGAGGGGAGAGGATAGATTCAGGATGAGGATAGGAGAGAGAGAGAGAGAGAGAGAGAGAGAGAGAGAGAGAGAGACTACTCGCATGAAATCATAAAACAGAGGAATTATTTATCTCATGGTATCTCACTTTCTAAACTTCTTTCCCTCCTTGTCAATCTCATTCTCTGTTTTCTATCTCCTTCTTCTATCACCCATCATTATCTTCTTATTTCCATCTTTCATTCTCTGGTACATTCAATTTCATTTAATTTCTCCTCTGTTTCTCCGTTTCTCATCCGTTCTATTCCTTCCTTCCATATTTTGTTTCCTTTCATTTTCCTTGTTCCTCCTTTCTGTCCCCTTCTTTCTTCCATCTACCCCCCCCCCCTTTCTTTCATCGTTTCTTTCCCTACTTCAATTGTACCGTAATTTCTTCCCGCCCTCTATTATTTCTTTCATTCTCTACCCCTTCCATCCTTTCTTCCCCCCCCCCCTCCTTCCTTCCACCGCCTTTATCTTCTGCTCTTTCTCCCTCCCTCTTTCCCTTCATTTTATCCTTCCTTCTTCATTTTTTCCTCCCTACTTCTTTTTATTTCACCCTCCTTTCCTTCCCGCTTTTCTCCTCTCTCACCTCACGTCTTTTCCTTCTTTTCTCTCTCCTTTTGTCCTCCATTTACCTGGCGTTGTATCAACTAATCACCCCATTGAAAGGTAATTTTGCTTTATATAATTTACGAGAGTGGAGGTACGTCTCTCTCTCTCTCTCTCTCTCTCTCTCTCTCTCTCTCTCTCTCTCTCTCTCTCTCTCTCTCTCTCTCTCTCTCTCTCTCTCTCTCTCTCTCTCTCTCTCTCTCTCTCTCTCTCTCTCTCTCTCTCTCTCTCTCTCTCTCTCTCTCTCTGTTTTTTATATGCTGCTTTCGTTATCACTCAATAACTAGATAGATATACTGTCCTGCCTGGCCAGGGCCAGTTTACCTTTAATAAATACAAATCAAAAAATAAGTCATTGACGATCTACTCACCGAGTCGCCAAACACCTAAGGTTTTTATATAAGGATTAGTATCTTTCTTATTGTTCTTATCGTTATGACTAAAGTGTCGTATTACAAGTGCAGTAAGAGTTGCTTTGGGGAGTAATCATACAAATAATATAAAAATATAATTTATTTTTAGTTTACACGAAAACAAAAACAAAAACAATGCGAATCATCTTCATGCAATAATATTTTTCTGGCGGCGAACCTTGGCCATGGCCCGTGCCTGTTGGGCAGCAGCTTTACGGGCTTCTGCCACCCTGCTATTTGGCAGCTCGGGCTTTGATTTTAGTATGCCTTTGGCCCCTGAGACCAAGGTATTCTTGGTCTAGTGAGAAGGAAGCCTATTGACCCGGGTCTGTTGGGCAGCAGCTTTGCGGGCTTCTGCCACCCTGTTATTTGGCAGCTCGGGCTTTGATTTTAGTATACCTTTGGCCCCTGAGACCAAGGTATTCTTGGTCTGGTGAGAGGGAAGCCTATTGGCCCGGGTCTGTTGGGCAGCAGCTTTGCGGGCTTCTGCCACCCTGTTATTTGGCAGCTCGGGCTTTGATTTTAGAATACCTTTGGCCCCTGAGACCAAGGTATTCTTGGCCTGGTGAGGAGACTTATTGGCACGTGCTTGTTGAGCAATAGATCTATGGCGCACCTCCTGGGGAGTGGCACTGTCGGTGACCACCTACTGGGGAGTATCACTCTCGTTGACCACTTCCTGGGGAGTGTCACTGTCGGTGACCACATCCTGGAGAGTGTCACTGTCGGTGATTACCTCCTGGAGAGTGTCACTGTCGGTGACCACCTCCTGGAGAGTGTCACTGTTGGTGACAACTTTCAGGGGAGTGTCACTGTCGATGACCACCTCTTGGAGAGTGTCACTGTCAGTGACCACCTGGGGAGTGTCCTCTTCGGTGACCACCTCCTGGGGAGTGTCCTCTTCGGTGACCACCTCCAAGGGAGTGTCCTCTTCGGTGACCACCTCCTGGGGAGTGTCACTGTCGGTGACCACATCCTGGAGAGTGTCACTGTCGGTGACCACCTCCTGGGGAGTGTCACTGTCGGTGACCACCTCCTGGAGAGTGTCACTGTCGGTGACCACCTCCTGGAGAGTGTCACTCTCGTTGACCACCTCCTGGGGAGTGTCACTGTCGGTGACCACCTCCTGGGGAGTGTCACTTTCGGTGACCACCTCCTCTGGAATGTCACCGTCGGTGACCACCTCCTGGGGAGTGTCACTGTCGGTGACCACCTCCATGGGGGTGCCCCTGTCTGTGACCACCTCCTGGATAGCGTCACTAATGATGCTCTCCAGGAGTGTCCTCTTCGGTGACCACCTCACCAGGGAATGTCACTGTCAGTGACCACCTCCTGGGGGAGCGTAACGGTCGGTGACCCACCTCCTGGGGAGTGTCTTCGGTGACCACCTCCAAGGGCGTGCCCTCTTCGATGACCACCTCCAGGGGAGTGTCCTCTTCGATGACCACCTCCAAGGGCGTGCCCTCTTCGATGACCACCTCCAGGGGAGTGTCCTCTTCGGTGACCACCTCCAGGGGAGTGTCCTCTTCGGTGACCACCTCCAAGGGCGTGCCCTCTTCGGTGACCACCTCCAGGGGAGTGTCCTCTTCCGGTGATCACCTCCAAGGGAGTGTCCTCTTCGGTGACCACCTCCAAGGGACTGTCCTCTTCGGTGACCACCTCCAAGGGAGTGTCCTCTTCGTGACCACCTCCAGAGTGTCCTCTTCACCACCTCCAAAGTGTCCTCTTCGGTGACCACCTCCAGGGGAGTGTCCTCTTCGGTGACCACCTCCAAGGGAGTGTCCTCTTCGGTGACCACCTCCAAGGGGAGTGTCCTCTTCGGTGACCACCTCCAAGGGAGTGTCACTGTCGGTGATCACCTCCTGGGGAGTGTCACTGTCGGTGACCACCTCCTGGGAAGTGTAACCGTCGCTGAGCACCTCCATGGGGGTGTCACTGTCGGTGATCACCTCCATGGGGGTGTCACTGTCGGTGACCACCTCTTGGGGAGTGTCACTGTCAGTGACCACCTCCTGGGGAGTGTCACTGTCGGTGACTACTTCCTGGGGAGCGTCACTGTCAGTGACCACCTCCTGGGGAGTGTCACTGTCGGTGATTACTTCCTGGGGAGCGTCACTGTCGGTGACCACTTGGAGACTGTCACTTGTTGTGGTGAAGGAGGCAAGGCCTTCGTTGATGAGCTGCTATGATTTAATAGCATTTTCTAGCATTACGCAAATAGTTTCTGTGTTGAAGCATTCTTTTTGAAAGTCTAATTTGAATTTCTTCAACACCACTGGAGGATACACCACATATTCATATCTGGCGTACCCCTCCTTAGTTTGTCTTCCGCACTTGGCGGAATAATAGAACATTATCCCCTTTTCTGGTAATTTTCTTAGGTTTTTTACCTCGTGCCGTAGGTACGCACATCCTTGTACAACGGTAATGTTGTGGTAACGGAGGTTTTCCAGATCGGCAATTTTATCCAACACAAAGTTTCGGTTTGTGTAGGGGGGAATTTCAAGGGAGACGCTGTAGCCCACAACCCTTACACCATTTAACTTTGTGTAAGCCTCGGCTAACTCGTCGACCACGCTACGGAGTTTGCTAGCAGCTGCCAGGAAAAAACCTTTGTCGTATTCTCCCATTTGGACCACTTCCTGGGGAGTGTCACTGTCAGTGACCACCTCCTGGGGAGTGTCACTGTCGGTGACCACCTCCTGAGGAGTGTCACTGTCGGTGACCACCTCTTGGGGAGTGTCACTGTCAGTGACCACCTCCTGGGGAGTGTCACTGTCGGTGACTACCTCCTGGGAAGTGTCACTGTCGGTGACCACTTGGAGACTGTCACTTGTTGTGGTGAAGGAGGCAAGGCCTTCGTTGATGAGCTGCTATGATTTAATAGCATTGTCTTGCATTACGCAAATAGTTTCTGTGTTGAAGCATTCTTTTTGAAAGTCTAATTTGAATTTCTTCAACACCACTGGAGGATACACCACATATTCATATCTGGCGTACCCCTGCTTAGTTTGTCTTCCGCACTTGGCGGAATAATAGAACATTATCCCCTTGTCTGGCAATTTTCTTAGGTTTTTTACCTCGTGCCGTAGGTACGCACATCCTTGTACAACGGTAATGTTGTGGTAACGGAGGTCTTCCAGATCGGCAATTTTATCCAACACAAAGTTTACGTTTGTGTTGGGGGGAATTTCAAGGGAGACGCTGTAGCCCACAACCCTTACACCATTTAACTTTGTGTAAGCCTCGGCTAACTTGTCGACCACACTACGGAGTTTGCTAGCAGCTGCCAGGAAAAAACCTTTGTCGTATTCTCCCATTTTCGCGAATAAAAAAGTTTTATAATTATATGATAAGAGCAACCCAGGTGCCCCAGGTTCTTCAGGCACCTGTGAAAGAATGTAGTAAGAGGTTACCCGCTAGTACAGAGCTGAGTGATGACGTGAACTATAGTGATGATGTAAGCTACAGTGATGACATGAACTATAGTGATGACGTGAACTTTAGTGATGATGTGAACTATAGTGATGATGTGTAGTGATGTTATGAACTGTGTAGTGATGATGTGAACTATATTGATGATCTGTATTCATACTTGGAACTGTGTAGTGATGATGTAACCTGTGTAGTGATGATGTGAACTTTAGTAATGATGTGTAGTGAAACTATGAACTGTGTAGTGATGATGTGAACTATAGTGACGATGTGTTGTGATGCTATGAACTATGTAGTGATGATGTGAACTATAGTGATGATGTAAACTACAGTGATGATGTGTAGTGATGCTATGAAGTATGTAGTGATGATGTGAACTATAGTGATGATGTGAACTATAGTGATGATGTGTAGTGATACTATGAACTTTGTAGTGATGATGTGAACTATAGTGATGATGTATAGTGATGCTAGGAATTATGTAGTGATGATGTGACCTACAGTGATGATATATTGTGATACTATAGACTCTGTAGTGATGATGTCAACTATAGTGATAATTTGTCATGTTACTATGAACTGTGTGGTGATGATGTGTAGTGAGGCTATGAACCGTGTAGTGATGATGTGTAGTGGTGCTGGGAACTGTGTAGGGATGATGTGAACTATAGTGATGATGTGCAGTGATGCTATGATCTGTGTAGTGATGATGTGAACTATTGTGATAATTTGAACTATTGTGATGCTGTATAGTGATATGAACTTTGTCATGCTGATGTGAACTGTGTAGCGATGATGTGAACCATAGTGATGAATTGTAATGATACTATGAACTATGTAGTTATAAAGTGAAATATAGTGATGATGTGTAGTGGTGCTAGGATCTGTGTAGTGATGATGTGAATTAGAGTGATGACGTGTAATGAGACTATGAACTGTGTAGTGATGATGTGAACTATAGTGATAATGTGACGTAATGCTATGAACTGTGTGGTGGTGATGTGTAGTAATGCTTTGAACCGTGTAGTGATGATGTGATCTATAGTAATGTTGTGTATTGATGATATGTCATGATGCTATGAACTGTGTAGTGGTGATATGAATTATAGTGATGATATGTACTGATGACGTGAACTATAGCGATGTGTCATGATGCTATTATCTGTATAGTGATGATGTGAACTATATTAATGATGTGTCATGATGCTGTAAACTGTGTAGTGATTATATCGAACTATAGTGATGATGTGAACTATAGTGATGATATGTCATGATGCTATTAACTGTGTATTGATGTTGGGAAGTATACAGTGGCCTTACGATGATTATTTCTCGTAACTAAAGACGTAAAAATATCCTTAATTGGCTGACTTAAGCTAAATTAATACAATTATATTTTTGATCTATCTCTCTTTCAGTGTCATTTGTTTGTCATTTATTCAAAATTTACTTCCCTACCTTCCTTTATTTAATATGTGTTTTTCTTTGTATACCTGTCTATTTTTACACCTGTCCTGATGTCTTGCTCCCCCTCTCTCTCTTCCCTCCTGTTAAAGTACTGATAATAATAATAATAATAATAATAATAATAATAATAATAATAATAATAATAATAATAATAATAATAATAATAATAATAATAATAATAATAATAATAATAATAATAATAATAATAATAATACAAATTATGTAATAATACCGTAATAATAATAATTTACGTCTCTTTCACAGTGTCAAATATAAACGTATACCTTACACCAGTAAACATATATCGTCCAAGAAATTCCAGGACACGATATTAGTATCTTGTGTAAATATTTAACTGAGAGAGAGATCAAACAAGTGTTGTTGTCTGATCTGTTCCCTAAGGCGTGTCCCCTTTGACAAACACCGATGATGATTTATGATGCGGGATGTTTTGAATTCTTGGAGGACGTTATATGATACTACATATGAAAAACAATCCGAGGCGGCAGGGAGACCCACACACTGCTACTCCGGGGTACTGGTGAGCTGCTGTAAGAGGGAATGTTAACTATATGTTATTGGTCCCTCTCCTGTGGCCCTGTAGGCATGGTGCCTGTTGGGTGTAGCTCCTCTGACCATCGACGGCAGATATGATAGAAGTATTTAAGTGGGCGAAATGAATCAATAAAGACGATATAGATAAAGTTCTTAAAATATCCGAGCAGGATAGGACTCGTAGCAACGGATTTAGATTGGATAAGTTTAGGTTTAGGAGGGAGATAGGAAGGAACTGGTTCACAAATAGGGTGGTGGACGCGTGGAACAAGCTTAGCAATTTTGTAGTAAGTGTTGGAATGCTGGAAAGTTTTAAAAGGAGGCTAGATAGATTCATGGATGATAGAGAGTGGTAGTAACTTTCGACAGGAGCTGCCATGCACAGGTCAACCGGCCTATTGCAGACTCCTTATTTTCTTATGTTCTTATGTATAGGAAGGTAAAACGATGAGGTATCCCTGTAAATGTGTAATAATGGAAGCACAGCACTAACTAGAAGTGAACATCATTGATAACAACGCTATTAACCATACGTAAACTAACCTAACCTAAACCGTAATATAACATAACATAACATAGTATAGCATAGCAAAGCCATACCTAACATAACGTATCGTAACGAATCGTAACCTAACCTAACCTAACCTAACCTAACCTAACCTAACCGAACCTAACGTAAGCTAACCTAACCTAACCATACCTGACATAATATAAATTAATTTAGATCAAGTTTAGTTCAGAAACTGATGAACGTTTTAAACGGAAAGGAATCAATTTTACCCAATAATTTTTATGCAGTGTTACGAGTTGGGGATTTAGAATATAGTTAAAAGTCTACCCAGATCCCAACAGGCAACAGCAAAAAAAAACAGACAATCGGACTATAAAAGGGTAGACAAAGGATGGGAGTTTTTGTTGTGTATAATAAAGTACCATAAATTCCTTAACAAAATATTCAGCTTTCTATAATTTACCCTTAACCATACTTAACCTAAACATTAACAGTATATACATATTTATACAACATAAACAATTTTGAAGCAAGGTGGAGGGGGGAGGCAATACAAGATTACAAATACTTAAGTGCGGAGCTGAGATGGCTGACGAGTAAGGCTGAGTATTGTAGAAGACGGTAGGTAGTCACTGTGCCGTAGATTTCCAGGATAGGTGATCCTGTGGTCACTTCCCAGAGTGAACTGCACTCTCCTCGAACTGGAGATGACGAAGTAGACTTGGAGGAGGTGACGCAACAACCAGGATATGGAGAAGGGAAACCCTGGTGTGGTAACTAAGAGTAGTCATACTCGGGTTTCGTCCCTAGATGGCGTTGCTCGTGGTGCTGGGTAGGTAGATCATGACAATTGGTGGCGTGGTTCGTAACAGCAGTTATAAATAATAACTAGAAATTATCCGTTGTGTTTTAAGGCTTAATCTGACACAACACTGGGCAATGAAGGTCGTAACAAACTAACAACAAACTGACCGACCGGCCAAATAACGAGTAAGCTGATAAATGGTGGAAAGGATTAATAGAAAAAAAATAGCTTAAGAGATATACGATAAATTATTCCTGTAGTGTCGTAATGTCGTATACGTCTACGGCTTTTGCTACAAACATTTCATTTACATCTTGATATATTTGACGAAATAACTCACCCGTGACGGATTTTTTTATTACATAAGATGGTGTAGTCTGTGCTGGAATGAAATCATCCAGGGAATTCCCAAACTCCTTTGAAATGGAAATGAGTGTCCCGGGAGAAGGAGTTCCATCCTATCAAAAGAACAAGACTTAATCCCCTTTAAAGTCTTCATTAAAGGGTATTGACAGAGACCTGATCCCTTACGTATTTATATATAGAGTAGTTTAAGTGATCTGATCCCTTACATGTTCATAATAAGAGTATTTAAAGAGATTTGATCCCTTAAATTTTCATAATAAGAGTATTTAAAGAGATATGATCCCTTAAATACTCAAAATAAGAGTATTTAAGGAGATTTGATCACTTAAATGCCCATAATAAAAGTATTTAAGGAGATATGATCCCTTAAATGCTGAAAATAAGAGTATTTAAGGATATTTGATTCTTTAAATGATCATAATAAGAGTATTTAAGGATATATGATCCCTTAAATGCTCATAATAAGAGTATTTAAGGATATATGATCCCTTAAATGCTCATAATAAGAGTATTTAAGGATATATGATCCCTTAAATGCTCATAATAAGAGTATTTAAAGAGATATGATCCCTTAAATACTCATAATAAGGGTACATATAGGATCTGAACCTTTAATGGTGTATAATATCAATAACACATCGTAAACCACCAGATCTTTCCCTAACGACCCCCGACCTTTAACTTCAAGTAAGAATGTCAACATAGCACTGCCGTCTCCCTGTTACAGATCCAATAAACTAGTTAGTGATGGTTGATGGTCATGTGTAGTGTGTGTGAGTTACTGTATGTCTGTCGAAAGTTGGACAGCATATGCCTTCAAGAACTACGTGAAGATTAGGCACCCCAGTTTATTTCATCTAATGATTAAAAGCCGTAATTCTTCCTTGGGTTAGGTTAGGTTAGGTTAGGTTAGATTAGGTTAAGAAATAAGCCCAAACTTCACGTAACCCGACATCAATAACAGGACAAAAATTAAATTTATAAAAAAATAAACCAGAATCATTAATCACCATCTGACCTCCATTGACTCTCCTGACCTGACCTCCATTGACTCTCCTGACCTGATCTCTAGGGCCTTGACATTTAACCCTTGACCTATTGACGAGTGTTCTTGTATGTGTGTTTATGTATAGATGGGAGAAAATTATGTTATCCGGTAATAAAAGATTTAAACTTTATAATCTGGTAACCTCCTTTGTCGTGACCTCTGACCTTTGACCTCTGTCCTTGACTTTCAGACGTAATAGTGTGTGTGTGTGTGAGTGTGTGTGTGTGTGTGTGTGTGTGATGATGAGTAGTGGTAGTTATATATTCATTTACTTACCTCTTTGTCAATTCCCTAAAGGCTTTCTCTCTCTAAATTTATCTAACTACTCATTTTCTTATCTATATGCTTGTATCCACTTTACTCTCTCTCTCTCTCTCTCTCTCTCTCTCTCTCTCTCTCTCTCTCTCTCTCTCTCTCTCTGTCTCTCGTACCTCCCCCACTTCACCTTTCTTTCGACCCTGATCTAAATCTTCAGTATTTTTCTTCCAAATATGTTGACGAATTTCACCTTAATCACGACACCCAGAAGTTACCTAAGTTACCTGATGGCTTTTTAGTATTGCAGTTAATCTCTCGTTAATTCTCAAAGTGGTCGCAAGTTAAAATTGTCCTCCTCTTAAGTTACGACGCAATCGATTCTCAAAATTGCGTAAGTTATTTATTTTTCTTCTCCTAATCGTTCACGTATCTAACAAATATGGATTCCCGAAAGATCCTACGTTAGCCCCCCAACCACCCACCCCTTACTCCATCCCCCGCGTTTAGCACGACTGATAATAAATAATAATGCGTGTGGTTTCTAGCTCACTTGAGGTATTTTAATATTACAAAATTATCAAAGGGTCTTAGGTTTACTTTCTTTGTCTCTGACAGGAGGTGCAATAATAATAATAATAATAATAATAATAATAATAATAATAATAATAATAATAATAATAATAATAATAATAATAATAATAATAATAATAATAATAATAATAATAATAATAATAATAATAATAATAATAATAATAATAATAATAATAATAATAATAATAATAATAATAATAATAATAATAACAATAATATTAATAATAATTAACGGTTTATCGAAAAAGCATGGCAGCCGGAAGGCTGAAAATATACAGTTACATAATTGAGGAATGGGTCTCTTGATTTGGAAATAATATACAAGTAACATAAGTGATACAAATATGATATATAATAACTAGGTGGGGAGAAGCTCAAACTACAGGGCATTTCAACATAGTGACAGTGCAAAAAGTAAGATTGACTGGGAGTGAATATACTGGTTGATTACAAGTTATTGATAATTTTTTCAATGGTTGGGACTGGGCTGTTCTTATAGCGATCAGTTCGTGCTCGTATGGGCTGGATGCGGTTGTGGTGTCTAACAGCAATTCTCGGGCGAGGGATCTCAGGTGGTAGTAGGAGCCGGTGTCGAGGATGGTGCAGAAACTTCTCACCAAACTTGCAGTGTGTTGAGCGCTTCTTGATATGTGGAGTAGGAAGGGTAGAGAATAATCTGGCATGCCCTCTTTTGCTTTTTTTCTAGGTGTTTACGTTGTGTGGCATTTAGGGAGGAAGACCAGGTAGGGGAGGCATAGGTGAGCTTGGGAAGTATGAATATTGAGTAAACACTGAGGAGCTCGGGTGCAGGAACTCCGAGGGACTTGAGTCGGCGGAGGAGGTGGAGACGGAAACTGGAGGATTTGACAACTTCACTGACGTGTGGTTTCCAATTTAGTTTGTTTTCTATGGTGACGCCGAGGAGCTTAGTGGAATCTACAACCTGGAGTGTGTTGGGACCTAAAGTAATGGAAGGGAGGTGAGACAACGTCAGAGGAGTGGTTGATGTGCACAACCATGGTCTTGGTATGGTTGATGATGACGTGGTTGCTGGTGGCTCAGTTTTGGAGACTGTTCAATAAATCCTGAAGGGCGGTATAGTCGGGAGCAGAATTGTTGACGCTGATCCCAATGGTAGAGTCGTCGACATATTTCCAGCGAGCAGGGGTTTCTCTTAGGGCATCATTGATAAGCATAAGGAAGCATAGTGGTCCAATCTTTGTGCCTTGGGGGACGCCACAGGTGAGTGACTGAAAGGTGTGTGTGTGTGTGTGTGTGTGTGTGTGTGTGTGTGTGTGTGTGTGTGTGTGTGTGTGTGTGTGTGTGTGTGTGTGTGTGTGCGCGCGTGTGTGTGTGTGTGTGTGTGTGTGTGTGTGTGTGTGTGTGTGTGTGTGTGTGTGTCTGTGTGTGTGTGTGTGTCTGTGTCTGTGTAATAATAATAAATAATAATAATAATTAACGGTTTATTGAAAAAGTTCTGCAGCCCGAAGGCTGAAAATATACATTGGACATAAATGACTTATAACATACATTGGTGGTTTAACAAAAGCCTTCATTAGAGAAAGGTAAAGGAACATACAGTGAACATACAGATTAATGTAGGATTGTACGTGTTGAACAGCAAACACGTAGTGTAGTAACTCCCTCCCAGATGGTGTTAGGAGGGACCTCACGTGATGTAGTAATTCCCTCACAGATGGTGTTATGAGGGACCTGACGTGGTGTAGTAATTCCCTCGCAGATGGTGTTATGAGGAACCACGTGGTGTAGTAATTCCCTCACAGATGGTGTTATCAGGGTCCTCACGTGGTGTAGTAATTCCCTCACAGATGGTGTTATGAGGGACCTGACGTGGTGTAGTAATTCCCTCACAGATGGTGTTATGAGGGACTTGACGTGGTGTAGTAATTCCTTCACAGATGGTGTTATATGAGTGAGGTTTGGTCCCAGGCCTTCCTATCGTAGACGGATTAACACATCGCTGGTTGTTGTTGGGTCTCATGGGCCGTTATCACTGGGTGTGTGTGTGTGTGTGTGTGTGTGTGTGTGTGTGTGTGTGTGTGTGTGTGTGTGTGTGTGTGTGTGTGTGTGTGTGTGTGTGTGTGTGTGTGTCTGTGTGTGTGTGTGTGTGTGTGTGTGTGCGTGTGTGTGTGTGTGTGTGTGTGTGTGTGTGTGTGTGTGTGTTCTAACATAAGCTACGACTGAATGAAAGATGGTCAAAAGCTTTCACGCCATTCTTTCCATTATCATTCATCTTGTGTGTGTATTTTTCTTTGCCAGTGTGTGTGTGTCATTCCCCTTGGCTCTCCATCCGCCTCCATCATATACTGTATATATAAACAATTTATAGCTCACGGTTGATAATATCTCAGTGCTTTATGGATCCACTGCAGGTGTGTTGCTCCTTCGTGTTGATGAGGCAGTCACGCGAGTCCGCTAACGTCTCCCCTGACGATGGTTCGCCTGCCTACTGCCAGCACGAACAATCAACAACGCTTGGAGTAACACCTCTTTTCCCAGACATAGTATTCGTCCGCCTTCTTCTTGCATTGGCGATGTTGGATAGACGCCAGACTCTGATGTTGTGAATCGTAAAAGAGCGGCAGTACTGGCATAAGACGGGCGACCGTTGTGTCTGGCGAGGCTTCCAATCACG